>NC_087214.1:24556956-24615584 GCF_015104395.2 Macrobrachium nipponense
TCTCTCTCTCTCTCTCTTGATGGCTGG
The DNA here is from genome assembly GCF_015104395.2 of Macrobrachium nipponense. Taxonomy (NCBI): domain Eukaryota; kingdom Metazoa; phylum Arthropoda; class Malacostraca; order Decapoda; family Palaemonidae; genus Macrobrachium; species Macrobrachium nipponense. The sequence goes on from NC_087214.1 coordinate 24,556,984, forward strand.
CTCCCATTTCGTCTCTGCCTGTGAGTTTAAATTCTCCATCTGTTTTTATAACGGGAGTTCGAGCGTCAAATTCCACCGCAGAGGAAAGACTAACGCAGGAGGCAGAACGAAATCCAACTGCTGCTTTGTAGTTTTCTCTTCCTTTTGTAGTTTTCTCTTCCTTTTTTATTTATTTATTTTTTTTTTAATTTGGACCGACAGTGAGGGAAAAAATAGAGTTTAGATTATAAACCTGTAATTGATGAACGCCGAGAGCATAATGGCACTGTAATGACTGCGACAACTGAGATGCACCGAATTGGTGAATGGGAGGACCAGAGGACTGCATTATAGTGGGGGAGGTAAAAACGATGATTAAGTGAGGGCTTATTATTATTATTATTATTATTATTATTATTATTATTATTATTATATTATTATTAAATGGTATTTGCTGCTTTTCAAAGAAAAGAATGAGTATTTTTTAACACCGTTAGTTTCAAACATTTCAGTGGGAAAAATTTTAGTATTTCTCTATTTTAGCTCTATGAAAGATAGCATTTATTATTATTATCATTATTATTATTGCCTATCTTGTACATATTACCATATCCTCATAGGTATCCCATCATTTCCTTTATCCTTCCCTTTATAACCTTTTTTATTACTTTTAATTAATAATGAACCTCAGTCCTTACCTATTTGCGTAATTACTTTCCCCCTCGAAAACATTCCCTTCCTTACCAAGGGCCACAGGGAGATGCATATATGTTCCTTATGAAGTGACTCTTCTTCATTAAGAAGGACTTCAGTGGGAAAATGAAGCAAGTGACTTTTTATTTGAAAAACAAAGGTTTTTCTTCTTCTCTTCACTTTCTTATCCACTTTCATACTTCAGCCAGGAATGATTTATTCCGAGAGAGCGTAGCAGGCCTTAGCATAAGATAAGGCAAGAAAGTAATTTTTTATGGTAATTAAAATCTCATTAGTGCCCGGATATTAAAAGGTAATGATTCATCCTCTCATAGAGAGAGAGAGAGAGACCTTACCTTACCTTACATCTTGTTCGGGTTGCCCCAGGTCCCTCAGTGTGAGGCACCTCTAATGTCTACCAGAGAGTTGCTAGTACATCTTCCGGTATATTTTGCATCTTCCAATCTTGGATGGTCTGGGATACAGTTTAGATATTTGTCGAGCTTATTCTTAAACACATCTACGCTCACTCCTGATATATTCCTCAGATGAGCTGGCAACGCATTGAATAGACGCTGCATTATCGATGCTGGTGCGTAGTGGATTAATTAATGTCCTGTGTGCTTTCCTTATTTTTCCTGGTATAGTTTTGGGCACTATTAATCTACCTCTGCTTGCTCTTTCTGATATTTTTAGTTCCATGATATTTTCTGCTATTCCTTCTATCTATTTCCATGCCTGAATTATCATGTAGCGTTCTCTTCTCCTTTTCTTAGACTATATTAATTTTAAGATTGTAGTCTTTCCCAGTAGTCAAGGTCTTTAACTTCTTCTATTCTAGCTGTAAAGGACCTTTGTTCACTCTCTATTTGTGCAATATCCTTTTGATAGTGTGGGTACCATATCATATTGCAATATTCAAGTGGACTACGAACATATGTTTTATAAAGCATAATCATGTGTTCAGCTTTTCTTGTTTTGAAGTGCCGTAACAACATTCCCATTTTTGCTTTACATTTTGCCAACAGAATTGCTATTTGATCATTGCATAACATGTTCCTATTCATCATCACAAAGGTCTTTAACTGCTTCCTTATTTGTGATTGTCTCATTATTAGGTCCCCTATATGCTATAGCTTTCTTTCTCTGTCTCCATAATTTATTGATTCAAATTTATCAGAGTTAAATACCATCTAGTTTACCTCTGCCCAATCATATACTTTGTTTAACGTCTCTTTGTAGAGCGTCCTATCTTCATCACAGTAATTTCTCTACTTATCTTGTGTCATCTGCGAAACTACTCACTACCGAATCCTTAACATTACTGTCTATGTCTTCAATCATAATAACAAACAGTATTGCAGCTAACACCGTACCTTGCGGCACTCCGGATATTACCTTGGCTTCATCCGATTTCTCGTCGTTTGCAATAACTATCTGTAGTTTTCTGTTGTGTAAAAATTCTTTTAACCATCTTCCTACTTTATCCACGATATTGTGTTTTCTAATTTTCTTCGCTAATATATATGGTCTACTTTGTCAAAAAAGCTTTTGCAAAGTCTAAATAAACCACATCTGTTTCATTTCCGCTTTTCTATATTTTTGTATATGTTCTCACGGTGGACTAACAGTTGGGTTTGTGTACTTTTTCCTGGTACGAAACCATGTTGTCCTTTATTAAACAAATTATTTTTTGTTTTTTATTAAATGTTTCATATATTTTTCTTCATTACCCTTTCATACACTTTCATAATATGTGATGTTAGACTCACAGGCCTATAATTACTTGCTCTTAGTCTTGATCCACTTTTGAAAGTAGGGGTAATATATGCTAATTTGTGCTCATCATAAATCTTGCCTGTATCTACACTTTGTCTTAATAATATTGCAAGTGGCTTTGCGATAGAATGAACTACTTTCTTTAACAAAATAAGCAGGCACTCCATCAGGCCCTGCAGCAGCTCCATTTTTAATTCATTAATAGCGTGCACAATATCAGCTTCATTAATATCTATGTCAGCTAAATATTCACTATTTTCATCCCTTACTCTATATCATTATCTCATTATCTATTCTAGGGGTGAATTCTCTCTTATATCGTTCTGCCAATATGTGCAAATTTCCTTTTTTTCATCGTTAATCTCCCTTCAATTCTTAGAGGGCCTATTTCTATTCTTCTTTTATTCATCTTCTTCGCATATGAGTATAATAGTTTGGGATTTTGCTTGATATCTAATGGGTAGGGTTTTTCTTCCAAGTCCCGTTTTTCATTTTCTTTGATTGTATAATCTTTTGTTCTGCATTTTCTATCTTACTTTTTAGTTCTATAACTTTCCATGCATTTTTTTCTTTTGCAAGACCTTTTTTCCACTTTCTGATTTTCTGGAACAAGATCCTTCTGTCTCTTGGTATGCATGACTGATGTTTACTTTTCGTCTTCGGTATATATTTATCCACTATTTTCTCTAATATTTTATATAATATCTCCGTATTTACCTTTATGTCATCACTTACGAAAATGTTATCCCAATCTTTGTTTCATTCTTCTTTATTTCTGACCATTTTATATTTTTACTGTAGAAGTTGTATTTTCCATATCCTTCCCACTTTTTCATTTCTTGCTTATCTCTGTTTTCACTTGCTTTGGAATGGACTGTTAATTCTATGACATTATGGTCTGAAATACTCGCATTATAAACTATTATTTCTTTAACATAATTCATCTCGTTCACAAATACTAGGTCTAAAGTATTTTCCTTTCTTGTTGGCAGGTTATTTATTTGTTGAATGTTGTATTCTAGTAGCATATCTAATAGCTTTTCGAATTGCCTCTTATCTTCTGCACTACTATTACTCTCTTTTTTATATGTATAAGTACATCCACAATCTCCTATTCGTTCTTTCCAGTCTACGAAAGGAAAGTTGAAGTCTCCAGAAAGGAGAATAGTCCAGTCCTTCTGATTTCTACATATATCATCCAATTTTTCTATTATTAAGTCAAACTCTTTAGTATTAGGAGGTCTATATATTACTATGTTCACTAATTTTTCAGATTCAAATTCTACCGCTATTAGTTCACATTCTGAGTTACTATATTTCTCATATATTTTTCCTTGTTTTTTGTCTTTCCCATATATTGCGGTTCCCCCTTGATTCTATTTTTTCTTTCTGATCTATAAGTTTGGAACCCTTTTATTTGATCATCATTCCCAGTCTCTTGGGAATACCAGAGAGAGAGAGAGAGAGAGAGAGAGAGAGAGAGAGAGAGACCTTACAGACCTTACAGTTCGTTCGGGTTGCCCCAGGTCCCTCAGTGTGAGGCACCTCTAATGTCTACCAGAGAGTTGCTAGTACATCTTCCGGTATATTTTGCATCTTCCAATCTTGGATGGTCTGGGATGCAGTTTAGATATTTGTCGAGCTTATTCTTAAACACATCTACGCTCACTCCTGATATATTCCTCAGATGAGCTGGCAACGCATTGAATAGACGCTGCATTATCGATGCTGGTGCGTAGTGGATTAATGTCCTGTGTGCTTTCCTTATTTTTCCTGGTATCGTTTTGGACACTATTAATCTACCTCTGCTTGCTCTTTCTGATATTTTTAGTTCCATGATGTTTTCTGCTATTCCTTCTATCTGTTTCCATGCCTGAATTATCATGTAGCGTTCTCTTCTCCTTTCTAGACTATATAATTTTAAGGATTGTAGTCTTTCCCAGTAGTCAAGGTCCTTAACTTCTTCTATTCTAGCTGTAAAGGACCTTTGTACACTCTCTATTTGTGCAATATCCTTTTGATAGTGTGGGTACCATATCAAATTGCAATATTCAAGTGGACTACGAACATATGTTTTATAAAGCATAATAATGTGTTTCAGCGTTTCTTGTTTTTTGAAGTGCCGCAACAACATTCCATTTTTGCTTTACATTTTGCCAAAAAGAATTGCTATTTGATCATTGCATAACATGTTTCCTATTATCATCACACCAAGGTCTTTAACTGCTTCCTTATTTGTGATTGTCTCATTATTAGGTCCCCTATATGCATATAGCTTTCCTTCTTTGTCTCCATAAGTTATTGATTCAAATTTATCAGAGTTAAATACCATCCTATTTACCTCTGCCCAATCATATACTTTGTTAAGGTCTCTTTGTAGAGCGTTCCTATCTTCATCACAAGTAATTTCTCTACTTATTCTTGTGTCATCAGCGAAACTACTCACTACCGAAGCATGTAACATTACTGTCTATGTCTTCAATCATAATAACAAACAGTATTGCAGCTAACACCGTACCTTGTGGCACACCGGATATTACCTTGGCTTCATCCGATTTCTCATCGGTTTGCAATAACTATCTGTTTTCTGTTGTGTAAAAATTCTTTTAACCATCTTCCTACTTTATCCACGATTTTGTGTTTTCTAATTTTCTTCGCTAATATTATGGTCTACTTTGTCAAAAGCTTTTGCAAAGTCTAGATAAACCACATCTGTTTTCATTTCCGCTTTTCATTTTTGTATTTTTGAATATGTTCTCACGGTGGACTAACCATTGGGTTTGTGTACTTTTTCTGGTTACGAAACCATTGTTGTCCTATATTAAACAAATTATTTTTATTAAATGTTTCAAAATATTTTTCTTCATTACCCTTTCATACACTTTCATAATATGTGATGTAGACTCACAGGCATATAATTACTTGCCTCTAGTCTTGATCCACTTTTGAAAGTAGGGGTAATATATGCTAATTTGTGCTCATCATAAATCTTGCCTGTATCTACACTTTGTCTTAATAATATTGCAAGTGGCTTTGCGATAGAAAGAACTACTTTCTTTAACAAAATAGCAGGAATTTCCATCAGGCCCTGCTGCAGCTCCATTTTTAATTTCATTAATAGCCTGCACAATATCAGCTTCATTAATATCTATGCCAGCTAAATATTCACTATTTTCGTCCCTTACTTCTATATTATCTTCTTTATCTATTCAAGGGGTGAATTCTCTCTTATATGTTCTGCAATATGTTGCAAATTTCCTTTTTTTCATTCGTTAATCTCCCTTCAATCTTTAGAGGCCAATTTCTATTTCTTCTTTTATTCATCTTATTTGCTGTATGAGTATAATATTTTGGGTTTTGCTTGATATTTATTAGGGTTTTTTTCTTCCAAGTCCGTTTTTCATTTTCTTTTGATTGTATAATCTTTTGTTCTGCATTTTCTATCTTACTTTTTTAGTTCTATAACTTTCCATGCATTTTTTTTCTTTTGCAAGACCTTTTTTCCACTTTCTGATTTTCTGGAACAACGATCCTTCTGTCTCTTGGTATGCATGACTGATGTTTACTTTTCTTCTTCGGTATATATTTATCCACTATTTTGCTCTTAATAATTTTATATAATATCTCCGTATTTACCCTTATGTCATCACTTACGAAAATGTTATCCCAATCTTTGTTTAATTCTTCATTTATTTCTAACCATTTTATATTTTTACTGTAGAAGTTGTATTTTCCATATCCTTCCCACTTTTTCATTTCTTGCTTATCTCTGTTTTCACTTGCTTTGGAATGGACTGTTAATTCTATGACATTATGGTCTGAAATACTCGCATTATAAACTATTATTTCTTTAACATAATTCATCTCGTTCACAAATACTAGGTCTAAAAGTATTTTCCTTTCTGTTGGCAGGTGATTTATTTGTTGAATGTTGTATTCTAGTAGCATATCTAATAGCTTTTCGAATTGCCTCTTATCTTCTGCACTACTATTACTCTCTTTTTTATATGTATAAGTACAACCACAACTCCTATTCGTTTTCTTTCCAGTCTACGAAAGAAAAGTTGAAGTCTCCAGAAAGGAGAATAGTCCAGTCCTTGTGATTTCTACATATATCATCCAATTTTTCTATTATTAAGTCAAACTCTTCAGTATTAGGAGGTCTATATATTACTATGTTCATTAATTTTTCAGATTCAAATTCTACCGCTATTAGTTCACATTCTGAGTTACTATATTTCTCATATATTTTTTCCTTGTTTTTTGTCTTTCCCATATATGCGGTCCCCCTTGTATTCCTATTTTTTCTATCTGATCTATAAGTTTGGAACCCTTTTATTTGATAATCATTCCCAGTCTCTTTGGGAATACCAGGTTTCACTTATATCATTATATCTACTTTCTTTTCAATTTGGGTTAGTTCCTCTAAGTACTCTATTTTTCTTTTTGAGTTACTCGTAACTAAGAACCCTGGGCCGGCCCAATTTCATCACTATGATGGTTTGCGTGTTTTCTCCTTCATTTAATATTGGTAGTTATAAGGATTTTCCCATGTCTCTTTCCTGTTCTGGTATGTTGTTCTTTTTTTCATTTCCAGAAATTCTGACATTAAAAAATCCAACTTTTCCATAATATTTGTTCTTCCTTCATCATAAGTTATTTCATTTTTGGTGTCTGAATCTGCCAATTTTCTCCGTTTCTGCAATATCCTCTTGCATAATAAATACAGTTATTATCTCTTGAGTAGAATTTTTGAGCTGATGCTTGAAAATTTTTTGCTGACATCTCCGCCATATCTCGTTGATGGACTTCCTTTTTTCTTTTACCTGATATTCTTATTCCTCTCTTTATTTGTTCACTTTCTTATTTTGGATTTTTATTACTTGATTGATTATTTATTTGATTATGATTCATGGCTACAGGGTGCATATATTTACATTTTTTGTCGAACTTACATCCTTTTCCTTCTTTTAGGTTTTTGCATATTTTTGGATGCAGATCTCTGCAATCATCCTCATAGCCATCTAGGTATGCACATTTACCATATATTTCATAGTTGTGGCATACCTTAGGATGTTTGTAGTAACATCTTTCTCCAAATCTGCAATTCCCTCTTTTCAAAAGGTTGCAGACTTTGTCTTTTTTGTCTATTTTTTCCTCTTTCCCGTCATTGTGTATATGTGGGTAGAGCCTCTTCGGGATTTTCTTTTGTGTTGTCATATCGTAATTTATTTCTTCGTAAGTATGCTGCTTTATTGCCTCATATGTAGTATCTCTGCATCCATACTTTTATCTTGTTCTTTGTTTTCCTTATTTTTTTCTGTCATTTCAGTTTTGTTTACTTCTCTTCCGTTTTCCTCTTCTTCTTCTTCTTCTTCTTCTTCTTTCTTCTTCCTCTTCCTCTTCCTCTTCCTCTTCTTCTTCATCCTCAACTATTTGTACATTCAATCTTGATTTAATAACATTGTCTATCCATGATAGACATGTTGAGCAAAAAATTCTTGTATCTTTTCTCATATCTTGCATTACCTCAGCACATTGTGGATGGGTTGGAATGTTGCATGCAGCACATTTTCTGATTAGGTTTTGTGGATTAACTATGCTATACCACACCTTACACAGTTTGCATGCTTTTGGCATTCTTTTTCCTAATGCATCAATTAGGATATTCACAAGGTTCACCTTATTCATTTTCTTTGTCGGAATATGTTGGTTAATGTATATTTTCTTTATGAGTCTCTTGACCACTTGGATTTTATTTGGAACTTCTTCAATTATTTTCAAGATGTTTTCAGTTGATTTGTTCCAGTTTGAAGAATTATATCCTTCTAATATATCTATGAATGCTTTTGTTCCTTTTTACGGTTTTTGTTTAGGACTGTTGCTGATCTCATAGATGAGAAATGCCAGTTCCCTTCCTGCTACCTCATCGTATTGCGAATCTGCCAAGCAAGCTAAATTTCGCCATTTCGCCATTTTTTTCCGCAGTTGGAACTTACTGCCATCTTGTTTTGATTTACAGTATTTCACTTGATAAAACTTAACTTAGAAGACGCTTTATCCTTACTATTTCACACTAATCTTATCACCGATAGTTCACGAACACTTCTAGATATTTCTCAAATTCTAGACGTATGTTAAACTTGTGATATCTGTTGATTAATCTGACTTCACGCGGGAACGTCTCACCAAGCAAGATGGCTACTACGAGAGAGAGAGAGAGAGAGAGAGAGAGAGAGAGAGAGAAGGGCTGAATACCGACCTACCCTGGATTCATGACTACCTGTACAGATTGAGAATCGTTTGATATGAAATATAAGCTAGAAATACTCCTTTATATATATATATATATATATATATTATATATATATATATATATAGTATATATATATATATATATATATATATATATATATATATAATATGTGTGTGTGTATGTATGTATGTATACATATACACTACATCATAGATCACTTACTCAACCTTTGAATGGAATTTTTAGAATGAAGATTTTCTATATGGATTGATATGGTAGTTGGGGCAAGGTGGTCTAATACCAAGACGTATTCTCTCTCTCTCTCTCTCTCTCTCTCTCTCTCTCTCTCTCTCTCTCTCTCTGTCTCTCTCTCTCTCTCTCCACATGAGAAATCTTTCCTTCCTTTTCCTCAAGTCCTCACTTTCTCTCCTTTAGTGAAACCTTGATATCCATTCACAGTTTTAAGATAACCCCTCCTCTTTCCCGCCTACATTTTACCTCTATCTTCCTATTTATGGAAAATCTGCTTTGGGTCTGATGTCGGTGTTGCATCTAAGAATAAACTCTTGAGGATGAAAAGGAAAGGAGAGAAGGAGCAGACGCTCGTTATTGCATGGAAAGCTATTCTTCTTCTTCTTCTTCTTCTTCTTCGTGTTTATGTTCATTATTATTGAAGGAATTTCCTGTTAAACGAATCAGCTTTCTTGTAAGACTCCTTTTTTTCATAATTTTTTTCTGCTAAAATTTGGGGGTTTCCTTTCATGTATTTTATAATTTAAGCTTTATCTGTTTTATTTTTTGTTTCTTAGTTTTGTAGACGCTCGTGGTTTGGGTATGTGAATTTTAATTCTATTACTTTTCCAAGTTACACACATAAAGTTATAAAAGAGAGAGAGAGAGAGAGAGAGAGAGAGAGAGAGAGAGAGAGAGAGAGAGAGAGAGATTTTAAAGTAGTTTAACCACGTGTATCTTTAGCTCTCTCTCCCCACATAGACATCCCAAGAGCAGCAACTCATGAGGCGTCGTAATGAACCCCACCTGTTGAGTCACAGGCTCCTTCCCCATTCTGACCTAAAAAAAGAGTCTACAATATCAAAATCATTAATATTTCAACAGAATCTGTATTGAAAGTATTCTCTCCCCCAATCAGTTCCTGAAGAAAGATTTATTTTATGCTTAAATTCTGGCTTTATTACGGCGCTTCAAATCCGGGTTGTATCGTAAATCTCGAGTCAGTGGAGCCTTTCATTAGGACTCTTCCTCTTTCCCTTCTCTTGTCAGGTAACTGCTCTTGATTATTATGACCTCTCTTTCCCGTTTTCTGTCTCCATTTTGGCACCAGGTGACACCTGACCCTTTGCTCCCCTTTCTCTCAAGAGTTGACTTCCCATTACATTTGTCTCTTGATAAGAGCGAGAATCTTTTCCATCATCTGGGAGATATCTTATCTGTAAAAGGCCCTTTAGCTTTCAATGTTTGTCGTCTTGATAAAAGGTATGAGAGCCTTACACTTTTAATGTTTGGTTTGTACTATTTTTCATTTAGGCCTGGTCTCACTGTAACCCATGAACCCATTGCTTCTGATTCGTAAGGTCCTTTGCCTGTTCCTCTTTGGGTGTTTGGGATGTGGCTGAATGTGTGTGTGAATGTGGAATTCTATTTGCACCGAATTAGTGAGAGCATACTCTCTCTCTCTCTCTCTCTCTCTCTCTCTCTCTCTCTCTCTCTCTCTCTCTCTCAGGTAATAGCAAAGGAATAGTAGGTACTCGAAAATATTCGCTTGCTTTGAATCTTAAACTTGAGACAAACTCAACTAATGTCCTGTTCTCTTTGTGGTCCTAAATCTGCAGGTACCAATTTTCAGAGAGATCAGGAACTTATCATTAGCAAAAAAAAAATTTTCTTGGATATTTTCTCTTTCGTGTATTTAAATCCATTCCACGGTTTTGTATATATCGTGGGCGTTGTGACTTTTATTATTGTTTTATTATAAATCTTTAGTAGGTAGAAAACACGAAGGAACACCACCACAAATTAAATATTATGTTGTAAAGACTCATAAATGCATAAAAGTCCTGAACACAAGGCGGGAAGAGCATATTGAAGTCCGTAATTAAAACTGACCCACCGATCAACACGGTCTCCTCCACTGATTATATGTAAATAAGATTTAAGTTTTCAGTTCAATATCTCGGGTGAACTATCATAACATATCCTTTATCACACAGAGAGAGAGAGAGAGAGAGAGAGAGAGAGAGGAGAGAGAGAGACTAGGTTGTCATAGGGCGTTTGTTTCCTCAAGTGTCTCATGTAACCAAACAAAAGACGATTAAGGTGCGCGATGAAATGCAACCTTTGTTCGGTGATATTCAATTGAAAATAGATATTAAAACTGTGACTGAAACGGCAAAAACAATAGTATCGAAATAAAAGTTTGGGGACAATTTGTGGGTCCCCCAAACACTCGGTGCGAAGTTGAAACCCTTTCCAGAATAAAAGGAAATGGAAATAGAACGTAATTCGGGCAATTATACTTGTCCGACATAAAAGGGTCAGGTGCTTCCTTTCTTGACAGGAGACAAGGTTTGACTTTTTTTTTTCTGTTCACCTGAAATCCCTCAGAAACTTCTTTGTTATTCATGACGTTTTTGTTGTTGCTTTTATTACTTTTTCATCCTGACGCGACGCGAGAGACCTTTTCATCCCTTATGCATGGGTTCCGCCTCCTCTTTTCTATACCATTTCATTCCATTTTCCAAGGTTAAAATGAGCAGTCTCTTTTCATTCACCGTAAAACCTTGGCGCTGTCTCCCATGCAGCGCTCTTGAATGTTGACGCTCATTTATAATAGGAGAGAGAGAGAGAGAGAGAGAGAGAGAGAGAGAGAGAGAGAGAGAGAGAGAGAGGAGGATTTCAATGAACCTTTTGATAATGATGTTTCAAAAACTCCTTGATCCTTTGTTTCCAAGTCGTTTGTTGCCGACAATGATTTAAGTTACGGATTTGTCGTTCATGTGTGAGTCTGTCTGTCTGTCTGTCTAGCTTACTAGCTGCTCCTTATCTACTCCTCCTCCTCCTCTTCTTCTTCCTCCTCCTCTTCTTCGTCAGAATTAGAGAAGAGAAGTTTGGTCCGCTTGGGTTTATCTCCTGTGTTCGAATCTGTGTACTTGGCGTGGTTCCATATTTTTTGGGTATTTGTTAATTCTCTCTCTCTCTCTCTCTCTCTCTCTCTCTCTCTCTCTCTCTCTCTCTGATTTGAATTTTGAATCCGAAAAGACTATGAGTCTCCTTCCCATTACTGTGGTGAAAAAGAAAAATAAAAACATTCACTGCAGAACTTTTCGTAACATAATGATGTTTTGTGTCTCTATTCACGGCTTTATTTTTCCTGTCAACTATTTTCTTGTTTTCGAAGCCTAAAATGATAGAAGACCTTTCATCCCCAAAGGGTAAATGGATGGGAGGCGAGATTCCCCCTTTCCACAGCGCCTCTGTTCACAAACAGCGAATCGAAAATATCATGAAAACAAAAGCGTAACCATATATTAAAAGAAGAGGCACTGTATTAACAAAACGTCCCTTCAGAACACAATTGAAAGAAGTTATGTGGAAGCTTTTTTTAAATTCTTTAATAGGAAGATGATTTTCGTTTGTATTGGGTGGGAGATTTCAGGTTGGTATCCGGTGACGTCATTCGGCTGAAGTCTGAAATGTGGGCTCCCAGGTTAGCCGGGTAAATTTCGAAATGATGGCATTAAAGTCAAGATACGATATATTATTATTATTATTATTATTATTATTATTATTATTATTATTATTATTATTATTATTATTATTATTAACGTCCAATCTACGACCCAAACTACCGAGTAATTACCAAGAATAAAAACCGCAAATGAGGTCATCAGCGAAAGAACCCAATCAATCAGAATTTCCAGTGTCAGTACTTTTGAATTTATTTGAAAATAACTGTACATTTGAGTCGCCTTATTGATAAACAGAATTTTTAGTAAGGGAATAGTGTTTACTTATTACAGTCTGTCCTCTGATTGGTCACTGCGATAGCAGCTGTGTTCTTGCTTTCTCCTTTCAGGGAATTGGAAGGAATTCAGAGTTATCCTTCCGCGGATTCTGTAGCTCGTTCGAATCCTTCCCCCAATTACCGCCCTTTAAGAGTTATTTGATCTTTGCTGATCGCTTTGGCGAGATATTTCTCTCTCTCTCTCTCTCTCTCTCTCTCTCTCTCTCTCTCTCTCTCTCTCATTCCTTTGATTTGGGCTCTTCCCTCTCCGTGGGAAGAACTTTGGCGTCCTTCTAAGAGTTTGATGAGGATCAATTGTTATCTACAATTGATACATGAAGACAGACATAAAAATGCTTATTAAGGACATATATACCTGGGCATTTGCTGTGTTTAAAACCACTATTGTCCAAAAGTGGAGTTAGTGGAGTTGGGTGGATAGGTAGGTGGACGGGTGACCAGACTTCAATACTATAGAGAATTTTAGCGTCAGTGTTGAAGGTGACAGTGCAATTTCCTCTCGACCAAAGCGTCCTAAAAGATCACATTTTGACGCTGGAAATTGCGCTGCAATTGAACCATTGCAACCAGTCATGCGCTCGTGATTACTTCTCTTTTTTGAATAGCACTTTCTTTTCCGGATTTCAGTTAAATCTGCAAATCATTTGACTTTGTGAGTTTTTTTTCCAAAATAGGTCCTGTTTCCTCTTTGAGGGATTTATTTTTAGGTAGGGGAAGGCTTTTGGACCCATCTCCTTTTGGAGATTTCGATTTTTGTTTAATTTTTATCTAATTCTGTTATTTCTTCTTATCTTCATCTTATGATTTGTCTGACTTGGTTTCTGGATTTTTCCATGACATGGAATCATTAATATATTTATATTGCTACATCGAGGTCTCTTATGGAAAATATCCCTACCTGCTAGATAATGGTTTTCTAATCAGTGAAATGAAGGAAATAAGCCTGGCCAGTATTTGGAGGGGGTACCGCCCATGAACACCTGACACCAATTCCTTTGACTGTGCGTGAGGGCGAGGGACTAGCAGCCTCATCCTCCCGGTTGATAAGGTTCTGAAGTTAATTGGCCATTATGGTTCATAAATTTGCTAATACTGAAGTGAAAAAACTGTATTGTATGCCCTGTTTGTTTTTCATTTTGTGCTTAATTCGGGAGAGAGAGAGAGAGAGAGAGAGAGAGAGAGAGAGAGAGAGAGAGAGAGAGAAACTTCGATAAACGTCTTTTCTTAACCTCCTCCTGTCAGGGAAAATAGAAATAAGAAAAAGAAAAGTTTCGTAACCCTAAGCAACAGACACATGTAAATCCATTTCTGTCACCTTAATATTTTCTTAACAAATCACATATATCAATTTTCCTCTTAAAAAGTTCGTTTACCCCAAGACAAAGGAACCCCATCCATCACTCTGTTCCCCTTTTGATCACCTGCAATAGGCTCTGTTTGATGTCCTCCAGTCATGAGCCAACATCAAAACATTCGGCCAAGACTCCGACCTCTGTCAGTGTTATTGGCCCTGAGAGAGAGAGAGAGAGAGAGAGAGAGAGAGAGAGAGAGAGAGAGAGAGAGAGCGCTTTCTAATTGCCTGTCTGGATAATTTGGTCCCGGTGGAAGGTGAGGGACCCTCCCTTATTCCTTGCTGTTTTTGTTCTCGTTCATTCTGTTGTAAGATCGGGACGGCCTTGTGTTCATTGCAAGTGATTATTAAGCCCATAACAATGTTGGTGACATGTTGCAAAGTATTGCTGACGTGTTGCCCAGTGTTGGCGACATGTTGATGTGGGCCATACGTGTTGTCAAGTGTTGCAGAAATGTTGGCATGTGTTGCAGACATGTTGATAAGAATAGCTGACATGTAGGGAAATGTTGCGGACTTGACAAGTGTTGCTGACATGAGATGTTGAAAAATGTTAGTGACTTGTCGGAAAGCGTTGGTGATATGTTGACAAGAGTTGCAGACATGTTGACAAGTGTTTCTCACTTGTGTTCAAGTGTTACCGACATGTTGACTTGTAGCATCTATAAGTAATTGTAGGAAATGATTTTCAGGATTCTGCAGTTGTTTGTAAAGTCAGTCATTACTGATTGTTTATTTTGTTTGTGATCAGTAGCAGGAGTCTGAGGTTGGTTAGGCCACGTGAAGCGGAAATAGTATTTATAAATAACACAATTTTGGGTTTTCTCAGATTTATCTTCTCTGTTGCTTTGTGATGAAGGAAACATTATGCTCTGTGGAGGGAAAGGTCAAAGGTCAAGGTGGATCCCGATCAATTTTCTTGAATGGTTTTGTAGTTTTATTATTTTTATTTATTATATATCATTAGTTTTTTTCTTCCAGTTTCAGACTAATAGTTTTACAAGGTTTGGTACATCTCTCTCTCTCTCTCTCTCTCTCTCTCTCTGCAGTTTCAGACTAATGGTTTTACAAGATTTGGTACATCTCTCTCTCTCTCTCTCTCTCTCTCTCTCTCTCTCTCTCGTCTGCAGTTTCAGACTAATGGTTTTACAAGGTTTGGTACAGCTGTCTCTCTCTTCTCTCTCTCTCTCTCTCTCTCTCTGGCTATAAATGTTTCCCTTCTCTTTTTCGAACAGGAATTTTGTGGAACCCTGCTCTCTCCAAAACAAGTGGGCCAGAAGTAATTTCCTTGCACACTTCCTCAATTTCATTGAGCCCCCTTATACAATCCGGAATATTTTCCACGACACACACACACACTCTCTCTCTCTCTCTCTCTCTCTCTCTCTCTCTCTCTCTCTCTCTCTCTCTCCCGACAATGATGCTTTCACAATAGTGTACTACATCGTATGAAATCGAATATTATATTATATTTAAATTATTGGAATGAATCTCTTCTCCAAGTGTGTAATGGTCGTCTGCACGTAATGATACTTTCTTTGAAAGACGACAGAGGCCGACGGGAAGGAACGCTCGGTTCGTCGTCTTATGAGTTTTTGTAAAGAGATTTGTAGGTAAGATTGGCCTAATGTCACGTGATTAACCGTACTCTTTGGTTTCTTAATTTCTGTCTGCCTTCAGTCAAGGAGTTTTCGTACAATACCAGAAAAAGGAAGAAGTAAATCAATATAGTAATGCCGTCTGTTAAGACGCGTGATGAATCCCATTTTCTATCGACGTCAGTTGTATTCACAGACGCCTCTAGAACCTCGTCGACGTTTTCTCCTGGGGAATTGAAAATATTTCCATTTCTATTGTATTCTTTTTTCTTTTTTCCCAGTTCCCAAGAGACACTTTACCCTTTTATTGCATTTGTTCCTGTACTGAGAGAGAGAGAGAGGAGAGAGAGAGAGAGAGAGAGAGAGAGAGAGAGAGTGAGTTATATTTGAAAACTTTTTAATTGTATCTGGGTTTGGGGCCACTTGGAAACGAGTCCAATATTATGTATAGGTTTTCGCTTTTAAATTTTGGCGAACACTTCTTTGGAGAGAAAATAAGTTTCCTGTGGAAAATTAAGTCACATTACTCATTTTGTACATATTAGTAAAACCATTTGGCTAAATAGTATTTAGGAACACAACAAATTTGTTTATAACGTACATGAGCCCCTTAGCAAATCTCGGTGTCCGCGTGAGAAACTAGTTCCCAGGGCGCCTCGTTTCGCCGAGGATGTTAGTTATTGTGTATTGACGTCAGTTTGTCTGCCCTTTTAGTTTTCTGTCAAAGAAAATTATTGAGATGGCTTTGTCTCTCCGGTCGCACTCTCTTCTGTCCACACTTTTCAGTCCGCCCTTAGGGGCTAGAGACCGCTAGAGGGTTGCAAATTGGTGTGTTGATCATCCGCCCTCCAGTCATCAAACATACCAAATTACAACCCTCTAGCCCATGTAGATTTTTAATTTTATTTTAAAGATAAAGTTAGCCATGATCGTGCGTCTGGCACCCCTACAGGTGCCAAAAACACTGCACGCCACTGGGCTATGGCTGAAAGTTTCATGGGCTGCGGCTGAGAGTTTCTCACAGCATTATACACTGGACAGAAAACGCGATTGTGCCAAAGAAACTTTTTTTCTCCTTTTTTTTTATAGGAAAAAATGTCATCTAAATTATGATGAATATTTGCAGAAAGGTCTTACTTCTCTCGCGAGGAGTTTAACGCCGTGGTGGTCTGTCCTGGGAGAGCAGCGAGGCAGCGTTTCCAGTTCATCCTTATTATTATTATTATTATTATTATTATTATTATTATTATTATTATTATTATTATTATTATTATTTTCCTTAATCTGTAGGCTTAGCGATTTTATGCGGCTGTTAATGCTATTGTTATATTATTGTATAAATATGTGGTTTATACAGATTTTAATGATAAGGTAACTTATTAAATTTATAAGTTAATATAGGATTTATTAAATAATAAAGTATAAGTTACAATGAATTTAATTGTAATGTGTAAAATCGAACCACAAAATTAAACTTCTGAACGACAAACAAACACTTGACGTGAACCATAAGGATAGAAAGTGAGTACTTGGGCTGCATCATCCGGAGGCCAATGAAATGAATCCGAAAGTATACAAACACATCTGAAATAGTGAACAAATCTTAAGATTTCATGTATGAACAGAATCGGACGCAACTACCCCAATGAAATAACAGCCCAAAAGTAAACAAGTAAAATGTAAAGTATATTTCTATCCGAGTAAACAAAACGTCCAAATAAAAGTAAAAACAAACAGAATTCAATACAATTAAATAGTAAATTGACTAATGAAATAAAATCAAACAAAGTAACTAGAAGTATGAATGAGTATGTAATTCACGTATATGTAAGGTAAGTATAGGTAAGGTACGTATAATTTGGGTAAGTATAGGTAATAACACACTTATCACATAAGCATCGATTAAAGCTGCAGGAATAAAAGTCGAGATCTAGACAGTTTAAAAAACAAAGAAAAATAGCTTTTCTCTCAACTTGTTTTTAGTGTGATTTAGGAGATAGGTAAGCGGGTTCCCCTTTGGCAAGTCCGGGTCCAATGGTAACTTGATAGAATTATTCCATATTTGCGTAACACATGACCGTGATGCAAATGATAAGATCCATAGGTCACTAAATCACTTCAAAGTTTAATCCACGGTAAGTATGACTGGAACTTCTACTGAAGACTGCTGTTGTTAAGTTCTTGACAGGTACTGCCGGTTCTCCGTCACTCAGTAAACCAAGAAAACATTTTCCGCATTAAAATTGGTGGTTTGTTTACGGCAATAACATAACCATTAAAAGGATTAGACGAGAAAAGCGATTTATAAAAATTACGTTAATTTTAAAATTGACTAATTAAGTAATTACATAGGTAAAGTACTTTAATACTGATGCCGTAGTGATAATGCATATTTTTTTTAATAACTAGTAAAATTAAAAGAATTAAATACATATTTATCGTCGTTGTTTTTTCTATATTAAAAGGAAAAGTTTGCCTGGTCAATTGTCTTTAATAAGGAGTTGGAAGCCTTGTTGTCCATTAACTTTAAGTAAATTCTCTCTCTCTCTCTCTCTCTCTCTCTCTCTCTCTCTCTCTCTCTCTCTCTCAGCGAGTGAAGTTTTAATCCAGTCTTAGGCTCCATGGCGTGAGAGAATTTTCTGTCAGTCTTTGACAAAGACGACGGCCATAATGATGTTGGTGGGGGCAGAGTCAGAGCAAGATTTGAAAGCTGTTGGTCATCACTGGATATAAGAGGGACAGAAAGAGGGGATAGTCACCAGGGTGTTCTACCTTATATATGGAGATCTTTACTTTTAAATATCTCTAGACTCATATTTTAATTCTTCCATAATTATTATTCTTTCTTATTTGTCGAAAGTTGTCACGTGCATAACAGAGAGTTTTAGGTTTACGTATTGTCTGTGTGGAATGAAAAACCATGTTTTTTTTTTTTTTTTTTTTTTTCAAATAGTTTGGGTTCCTAAACCGTAGTTTTTTTCATGGTTTTCTATAGGCCTTTTAGGCCTGTTGCTTTAGCTGATATTTAATTTGCTATTTTGTTTTCACTCATATATACTTCTGGATTTTTGGAAGTTGAAAGTATATCGAGGATCAGACCTTAATGGCTACTCTGACAGATATATTTGTTTATTTGTTGTGTACTGAATGCGCACTTAAGGTATTGCACGATAACAACAGTTAATTATTGTCCAGTGACAAGTGCTGCACTTTTACAGTTTTAACTCCCAGAGGGGGAGAGGGAGAAAGAGAGGGAGAGAGAGCACACACTTTTAAGAGAGAGACAATGGTGTTCGCTTATCGTATCTTCATAACGACAAATTAGGCCTATGTGCCATGATTTTATCATAAAAAGAAGTGATAATGATTTCATTTATACATTGAGTGTTCCACTGTATATTTTATCGACATTTTCTATGCTCATCAAAACACAAAAGATACGTCTAACTCAAGGGCAAATTTCCTCAAGAAATCGAAAATGTGTAGACTAGCCATAACTCCACACCAAAGGGCCATTGACGTAGGTGGCCTGGGTGGGTGAGGAGCGGGCGGGGGGCGGGTGTCGTCGGTTGGTTGTCATCAGCTCTGCTGCCGAATTTAAAAGAGAGAGGGAGATAAAGAAGCTACATTACCGACATCTGTTGCCAGAAGGACGTAAGCCCTTCAGGACGTATTGTTTACTCCTGCTGCAGGAATGTCACAGGTGCTGACGTGAAACCTTTGCTTGAGCGTTGAGACTTTTTCCAGTAAATAGGAGACAAGAAGGATTCTTGAAGATTCCCGTGGGAGTCTTTGGACCTTCACAGGAGCCTAGGATGTCTTGTTAGGATTGGCGGCTGCTATGCTATTGTAGTCGTTCGGATATCCTTAAGCTTCACGTATAGGATATTGTGATGAGTTTCCGGATGAGATGTGGCTTCGATTTTCGTGTTTAATTGATTATGTTTTACTTGTATTCTATTATGTTTGGGAGGTTTCTTTGTGGGATATTGGGTTTATTCCTTTTGAGGAGAATAATTTGTGAAGTACATCTTGGTTCATATACGATATGCAAACTCTTATTACACTCATAACTTGTATCATATTATCTATTAGATATATTATAATATATATCATTATATATATATAGATTATTTTTTAATATTATATATATATATATAATTTGTAGGCGTCCAGGGAAAGGCATTCAGATATAATTGAAGGTTTATTGCTAATGCCGACGTTTCACAACTACACTGTTTTGCATTCTTCAAGGCTGAAATACAGCGAGTTGATTCTTAAGAATTAATCATAAAAACATTTGTAATATAATGAAAATCACTTCAGTAATCTCTTATTTAAAATATTAACTCATTTAAAAATATATAAAAAACATATAAAAAATACCATTGACACGAAAAGAAGGACCTACCCTGACGGGAGTTAAAAGGAAACTGTTTAAACAAAATTATAATAATAAAAATAAACAAGGCACACACCTTCAATAAGGCAACGACAATACAAAAAGGGCCATTAATTAAGCAATGAACAGTTGAGTAGATGATGTTTGGGTGTTTACTGACGGGACACTTAGTTTTATCATTAAGGATTCTTAAGGTGGTTAGGTCATTGTTTCTCTGCGTTTGCCCTATTATCTGCAAACCTTTGTTATCTATGGATGTTTTGCATAATTTGGAATGGTTTCTTATATTGGATTGTTCTGGGTTGGATAATCTGCTTCCGGTTTTAAAACTAACTCCTCCATGGGCGTCTATGCGTACCCTTAGCAGTCGTTTGGTACATCCAACGTAAGTACCTTGTTACACCTGGGGCAAGTATACTTATAAGCAACGTTTGATGTAAACAACAGACTAACTTTGTTTTGAGTTTGAAGAAGGACCCGATGGTGCAAGGATTTTTGGGAATGAATTTTAGATTTAAGGCAGGCAATTCTCTGAAGTAAATTAGACACTTTTTCTAAAAAGAGTCATTACACAAGTAAGAGGACGTTGCAAACATTTTCATTTTCGGCACAGTATTGATAGCAGTGGGCATTTCCATTTTCTTATCTAAGAACTTGTTTAAGGCTCTGAAGAAGACCCTTTGGGTAAAACAGTTATTACTAAAGTAGTTAGCCAAGGTTACGACCTCTTCGTGGAAGGTCATCCAACTGACGAGTGTGTAAAGGCCCTGTGGAGGAGAGTAGAAATGGAGCTTCTAAATTAAACTCAATTTCTGGAGAGGCGAGGCGAGGAAAAAGCGTAAATATATATATATATATATATATATATAGATATATATTATATATATTATATATATATATATATATATATATATATATATATATATATATATATATATATATATATACACGACATGCATACAAATTATGGTATATATAAATATATATATATTGTATATACACACGTACATGCATACAAATTTTATATATATTATAGTATATATATGACTGATATATATATATATATATATTATAGTATATATATATAGTATGTATGTATACTACATATATATATATATATATATATATATATATATATATATATATATATATATATATATATTTATGTATATATATATTATATATACACACACACACACACACACACACACACACATATATATATATATAATATATTATATATATATATATATATATATATATATATTATATATGATATATACATATATGTTTGTGTGTGTGTGTGTGTGTGTAAAAAACAACAACCAATTTTTTATTACTATAAAGGTTTATGTAAATTACATACTCCTAAACCCATTTGTTGGTAATAGTGAAATTACTTAACTTCTAACGCCATCTCTTGGTAACGGTGCATTTACTTCGGTTTCAATTCTGTTTTTCATCCTTGGAAAAACTTACGTCGTAGTTTTACGGCTTATTTTGGTTGAGTTTCATTATCAGTGATAGTGGCATTACATATTTATTCTGATCTGGTGGTAATGGGTTTTGTGTATATTTAAAGTGGTGAAAATAGATTTGTTAAACCTTGCTGATTATTTTATTCCACTGTATAAACCATCTATTGTGGAAATTGTCAAATGGAAAGACTCTGGTTCCATCTCGGAGTATGAAAGTTCTTCAGAATTAGTGGAATTCGTTCATAACTATATATATATATATATATATAGTGATATATATATATATATATATATATATATATAGATATATATATATAATACTGAAGAAAAGTTTAATTTCAGTAAGTAATACCGTGTTACCAAAAAAATATCAGAGAGACGAGCCGAGAGAGAGAGAGCGAGAGAGGAGAGAGGGAGAGAGAAGAGAGAAGGAAAAGAGAGGAGAGAGAGACTACACTAACCACGTCATATGTCAACGATCACTAACGAATCCTAACTCTCCCAAATTGCCTTAGCTGAGGTAAAGGGAAGATGATCTCCCTTTGTGTCTTTGGTGACAAAGCAGAGGAAACATTTTTTTTCTTTTCTCTCTCACTATATTCCATTCAGTATCATGGTTCTATAATAATAATAATATAATAATAATAATAATAATAATAATAATAATAATAATAATAATAATAATACTGTTAAAAGAATGGCAGAATTAGCGAGTTGATTTTATATATTGTTTTTTCTTATTTTTTTACAATTCGCTTCTCAGGCACAGCAATGTTTCTGAGTAACTGGCCAATATTCGTATTGGGAATTTTCATTATAAATGGTGAAGGTAATCTTTTACTTTATTAGAAGAGGATCTCGGTCCAGGTCAAGCAGGGGTCTTACCGGCACTGACGACGACCCCTGCTTGACCTGGACCTGAGATCCTGTTCTAATAAAATAAGAGATTACCTCAGCATTTATTATTTTTGAAAATTCCCAATATGAACATGGGCCAGTATTCAGAAACATCGCTGAGCCTGAGAATGTGAACTGTAAGAAAAAAAGAAAAAAAACTATGGTAATTACCTCGCTTAATTCTGCCATTCTTTTTAACGTTATTATTATTATATTATTATTATTATTATTATTATTATTATTATTATTATTATTATTATTATTATAGAACCATGAGTCTTGAAATAGAAAATAAATCCACAGATACTTATGGGTACAGGCATTTTAAAAAAAGTCTCTGCAGAGAACTTTCTGGAATCTCTTCAATTCCCAGTTCAAAATGGAAATAGAACAGATTCCAGAAAGGTGTCTATGTATATCTATCTATCTATCTATCTATATCTATCTTATTATCTATATATATATATATATATATATATATGTATATATATATATATATATATATATATATTATATATATATATATCATAGATATATATATTATAATATATATATATATATATACATACATATACATATATATATATATATATATATATATATATATTTATATATATATATATATATATATATATATATATATATATATATATATACATACATACATATATAAATATACTCATATATATCTGTGGATTTGTTTATTATTATTATTATTATTATTATTATTATTATCAGAAGGTTTCACCCTTGCCAAAGGGCTCATCAGGTGGGTTTAGCCTTTCCTTATTTAGAAAACAAGGGAAGACATGGCACCCACTACCCCCCTCCCTCCCTCCCAATCTCCTTAACGAGGCTTAGGCCAGCAACAACCAAAAGGTGGGCAGAAATCCAGTTTTGATGACGGAGCATTAAAGCTGGTATCACACTAGTCATTTCTTGCTCGTGGTTTTGGCCAGCATCCAGCCGATGCTCGCGAGCAAAAGTGTTGTATCGTCCACACTAGGAGGACTCGTGGTTTCGAGGAGCCGTAGGAAAAAGTAAACAAAACTGATCATCTGATATCATCATGGCGCCCAGAAATTGTCGGACTGTTGCAAGATGCGCTGCAGTGGTTTATTTCTCGGAAAACTTACGTGAATGCAAGAGTAACAAAAAAACGTTTGTGGGTTCAAGAGTGGCTCAGGGAGAGTACGTCCTATCAGCAGCAGCCATCTTGTTTGTTTACACTATGCTGTGGCTCGCGGCTCGTGCTGGCTGCTTCCCGTCCTGTTCGGAAGCAAGAATCTCGAGCTAAAAGCTCCGGTTTTTCATTCTCGGCAGCAACGGCTCGCTGCTCGAGAAAAAAAATGCCTAGTGTGAGGCCAGCTTAACTTAGCATGCTAGAGGTTTGCCTATGGCTCAAAAACAAACTGGTATACCCACACTTAAGCTGGCCCAACAATTACCGATCTCCTTAGGAAGGCTTAGACCAGCAACCAAACGGTGGGCAGAAATCCAGTTTTGATTGATGGAGGCAGAATTAACTTTAGGCATGCTAGAGGTTGCCTATGGAGGAAATGGCCTCCTTCAGATCCTGTTTCTTTTTCGTAAAAGTAAAAGTGTTTGATTCTCAGGCCATCTTTTATGTTGGAGAGGTGCCGTTAAGGTCCTCATATTAATCTAGTGGTATTCTTGTTATATATTAGTAAACTTTATCAATAGAGTATATCGTTTTTCATTTGAGTTTTTATCTTATTGTGACCCAATAACTCTAGCACCAGACCACTCTAGACCTCTCTTTGGCTTCTTCGCAATCCAGTCTTCTGGTGGGTCTCTGTTTGCCCAGGACAGGTGGACTCTGCTGCAGTTGAATGTCCATTGGATGCAGTCTCTTGCAGGAAACCATCTTTGTATTGTCCCTCCCTTCAGCTTATGAAACTGGACCTTTCTGGCTTCCATCTTTGTCTGTTGAATTCTGTCGCCCTACAGACTCCCATCTTCCCTACTTTCCTCCTCCATCAGAGCCTTTTGGATTCCATGGAAGTTGTGATCCGTTGTTAACTGTCACACTTTTAGACCTGAGATTCATTCTTCAGGATGATTCTTATTCATCTAATTCAGGTCCTGAGCTAGAGAGAGAGAGAGTTGACATTACATAGAATGGAAGTGAAAGGTTTGGGATATTTCAAGCACAAAACTCTCGTCCACTAGTAGCAAAGTGCTGAGCACTTTCCTCTCCTCCTAAAGGGGGCGTGGTGCTCTCTTCTGGCCGTCATCAGGTGCAGGTAATCATGCAAGTCTGGTTCCTGTGTTGCTGCTGTTAGCATTAAAATTCAGCCCTGGTATGGAATTGCTGACGCCTTAAGGAGTTCGGAAGATGTCAGCTAACGGGACTCGTGCATGTTGCTGAAATCTCTCTCTCTCTCTCTCTCTATTGGAGAAAATAGTGGATAAATATATACCGAAGAAGAAAAGTAAACATCATTCATGCATACCAAGAGACAGAAGGATCTTGTTCCAGAAAATCAGAAAGTGGAAAAAGGTCTTGCAAAAGAAAAAAAATGCATGGAAAGTTATAGAACTAAAAAGTAGATAGAAAATGCAGAACAAAAGATTATACAATCAAAAGAAAATGAAAAACGGGACTTGGAAGAAAAAACCATATTAAATAGCAAGCAAAAACCCCAAACTATTATACTCATATGCGAAGAAGATGAATAAAAGAAGATAGAAATAGGCCCTCTGAGAATTGAAGAAGATTAACGAATGAAAAAAACAAAAAAAGGAAATTTGCAACATACTGGCAGAACGATATAAGAGAGAATTCACCCCTAGAATAGATAATGAAGATAATGATATAGAAGTAAGGGACGAACAAAATTAGTGAATATTTAGCTGACATAGAAATTAATGAAGCTGATATTGTGCAGGCAATTAATGAAATTAAAAATGGAGCTGCTGCAGGCCGGATGGAGTCCCTGCTATTTTGTTAAAGAAAGTAGTTCATTCTATCGCAAAGCCACTTGCAATATTATTAAGACAAAGTGTAGATACAGGCAAGATTTATGATGAGCACAAATTAGCATATATCACCCCTACTTTCAAAAGTGGATCAAGACTAGAGGCAAGTAATTATAGGCCTGTGAGTCTAACATCACATATTATGAAAGTGTATGAAAGGGTAATGAAGAAAAATATTATGAAACATTTAATAAAAAATATTTGTTTAATATAGGACAACACGGTTTTGTACCCGGAAAAAGTACACAAACCCAACTGTTAATCCACCGTGAGAACATATTCAAAATATGAAAAGCGGAAATGAAACAGATGTGGTTATCTAGACTTTGCAAAAGCTTTTGACAAAGTAGACCATAATATATTAGCAAAGAAAATTAGAAAACACAATATCGTAGATATAAAGTAGGAAGATGGTTAAAAGAAATTTTTACACAACAGAAAACAGATAGTTATTGCAAACGATGAGAAATCGATGAAACCAAGGTAATATCCGGAGTGCCACAAGGTACGGTGCTAGCTGCAATATTGTTTGTTATGTTAATGACTGAAGACTTAGGTACAGTAAATGTTAAGGATTCGGTATGTGAGTAATATTTGATTTGACGACAATAGAACAGTTTTATTTTGTAAGATTCGGTATTTGTGAGTAGGTTTCGCTGAATGACCACATAAGTAGAGAAATTACTTGTAAGCTGAAGATAGGCAACGCTCTACAAAGAGACCTTAACAAAGTATATGATTGGGCAGGTAGGTGATAGGTATGGTATTTAACTCTGATAAATTTGAATCAATAAATATGGAGACAGAGAAGGAAAGCTATATGCATATAGGGGACCTAATAATGAGACAATCACAAATAAGGAGCAGTTAAAGACCTTGGTGTGATGATTGAATAGGAACAATGGTTATGCAATGATCAATAGCCATTCTGTTGGGCAAATGTAAGCAAAATGGGAATGTTGTTACGGCACTTCAAAACAAGAAAAGCTGAACACATGATTATGCTTTATAAAACATATGTTCGTAGTCCACTTGAATATTGCAAAATGATATGGTACACACTATCAAAAGGATATTGCACAAATAGAGAGTGTACAAGGTCCTTTACAGCTAGAATAGAAGAAGTTAAGGACCTAGACTACTGGGAAAGACTACAATCCTTAAAATTATATAGTCTAGAAAGAAAGAGAAGAGAACGCTACATGGGATAATTCATGGCATGGAAACAGATAGAAGGAATAACAGAAAATATCATGGAACTAAAAATATCAGAAAGAAAGAGCAAGCAGAGGTAGATTAATAGTGCCCAAAAACTATACAGGAAAAATAAGGAAAGCACACAGGACATTAATCCACTACGCACCAGCATCGATAATGCAGCGTCTATTCAATGCGTTGCCAGCTCATCTTGAGGAATATATCAGGAGTGAGCGTAGATGTGTTTAAGAATAAGCTCGACAAATATCTAAACTACATTCCAGACCATCCAAGATTGGAAGATGCAAAATATACCGGAAGATGTACTAGCAACTCTCTGGTAGACATTAGAGGCGCCTCACACTGAGGGACACCTGGGGCAACCCGAACTAACTGTAAGGTCTGTAAGGTCTCTCTCTCTCTCTCTCTCTCTCTATGTGTGTGTGTATTGTGTGTGTGTATTAAAAGCATAGTGATTATACGAGTAGTGAAGATGTGTTTTGTCAAATTTGTTCTTCCATGATGATTATGCTAATAGTAATATTTGCTGTAGGACGAATAACATATTATGCTGAAGTGAGTGTCTTTTCCTTACTAAGTCTAAATATCAATATAATAATAATAATATAATAATAATAATAATAATAATAATAATAATAATAATAAATAATAATAATAATATTTGCTTTCGGATTAATAAATATTAGACTAAAATTATTTCTTATTAAACCTATATAGATTGGAAGTCTAACTCTTGTTTTGATTATACCAGTTTTACCCCAGTGAACATAAAATCATCTAAATATTCACAACAGCTTAAGAATTCTGTCATGTTGAAAATCTTCAACTCAGGATTTTTTACCTTTTCCAGACCCCTCCCCTCCCCTCCCTACCCCCGCCCCTCCTTCCCCGGGGCGACAAAATAGCCCACCTCTAAATATTTAGGAGGCCAGAGACGCGCTGGTTAGAATCCAGTGGAGGCTTTGCACAGACTCCTGAAGGACCACAAAATTTGGCCTTCAGGAAATCTGTGTGAAGGTTTGGGCTTCTCTCAATTGCTGTCCCAGATTTGGTCTCTTTCGTCTCATTGTGACTCGTTGCTGCTGCTCTCACCTATGTCATAAGGGCTGTTGGCAAGGTTTTGATCATTGATGTTTTCTGTTGGGGAGTTTATTCGCAGCGAATTATTATTCTCTCTCTTCTCTCTCTCATTATATCTAGGTTGCGACCCACAACAGTTACCACCTCATGCGGTGCACTGTAGGCATTACTTAACGTTCTTTGCAGCGTCCCTTCGGCACATAGCTGCAAACCCCTTTTATTCTGTTTACTGCACCTCCTTTTCACATTCTCTTTCTTGCATCTCTTTCCACCCTCTCCTAACACTTGATTCATAGTGCACCTGCTTTATTTTGGTTTTCCTCCTGTTACGACTTTCAGACATTTTATTGTCAATTTCCGTTTCAGCGTTGAATGACCTAATAGGTCCCAGTGCGTGGCCTTTGGCCTAAATTCTATATTCTATTCAATTCACAACAGTTACTGATTGTCAGATACTTTGCATACATGCTGAGTGGGAGATAATGTATGTATTTCCATTTCTCTCTCTCTCTCTCTCTCTCTCTCTCTCTACTCTCTCTCTTCTCTCTCTCACACATTACACACGCATAACGTTAACATCATCGTCCAAATGAGTTTTCCAGGACCTTCAAATGAGGAATATTGTTTCTATTGACCGCTCTGTCTTTCTCCCCTTCGCGAAAAGGAATAAAGGAATCGGTAATAATTCTCTCGTTCCTTCCTCTCCGTTCCGAAAATAGCAAAATTTACCGAAATGTTGAACTTTTTCGTCCACCCCTTTTCCAGTACCGCCTTCCAGAGGGTGCCTGGAAGATGTTTGGTCCAGAGGATTGATATTAGGACACCATGTTCTTCGCATGTTTGGTCCAGAGGATTGATATTAGGACACCAGTGTTCTTCACAGGATCTGTACTGTGGCCCAGAATAATCCTTTCATTCCGTTTGTCCTTTTGAAGGATTGAATAGAAGCCGTCTGCATGATGCGTGATTTAAGAATGCTGTTTTTAGTCCAGAGAATCTGAGTGAGCTTAGAAGGGCAGACCCATTTCCTTCGCTGGTCTTGTGACCAACGTGGATTTTTTGCTTTAGAAGTTTCTGAAAGATAGTTTGAGATATTTTGAGTGGCAGAAATTGAAAACTTTACACATTTTCTGTTTAATTTAGCCAGGATAAATAAAGTAATTTCGAAAGAAATGATTCATGACAATTAAAGCAAAAGCTGATTGAACTCCTTGATATATAAATTAGTTTCGAAAGAAATGTTTTAGTATAGAGATTTAAACGTGACGCAACAATCAGCACCCTTTTGCACATATATAACCTTCCAGAGGAGATTCGTAACCGAGACTTCTCTATAAATGCTCCCAATATATTCGCTCGTGTGTGATGAATGGCCTTCAGATTTATTGCCCCAAAAGAGGTGAGGGGGGTGGGTGAGGAATTGCCATTCGTTGCCCAAATGGAAATGGCGTCGGTCTCACAGATGATCACCTCTCAAGACTCAGTCTTTATAGAGAGAGATTCTCTCTCTCTCTCTCTCTCTCTCTCTCTCTCTCTCTCTCTCTCTCCTTGTGAGTGTTTCCTCCTCGTTTGGAAATTCTTATTTGTTTATACATAGAAGCGAGATAGAAACTACTTAAGACAAGAGGACGAGACGGAGACCGCATCATCCATCAGAGCCTCAGTCTCGAATAACTTCATCCTTTCCAGTTCGGTGTTTCTACTCACTCGGGGGAATGAGTCGTCGGAGGGAGAAGGAAGGAGACTTCCAAGGTTCTAGCTTCCTCAGCTTTTTGGGGAATTTCACTCCTCTTATTTTATATAAGTAATTGAGTTTCTCCTGATGGCTGTAGCTTCCTACCAAGATACCCTGAGGCTCTGTTATCCGATATGGGTTTGTGTATTTGTCTGTCAGTGAATTGGAATGAATATGAAATAGGGCAAAGGACAAGCGCTGGGACCTATGAGGTCATTCAGCTCGAAAGGGAAATCGAGACTGAAAAGATCTTAAAAAAGCATAACAGGAGGAAACCCTTTGGCAGTCGTCCTATGAAGCAACGATTGTCAGGAGAGGATTGGGGAGAGAAAGAAGGCAGAAGGAGACTATGAAGGGAGGCTCAGTCAAAAGAATGGAAGGGGCTGCGGCTAGGGGCCGAAGGGACGCCGCAGGGAACCTTGGGTAATTTCTACAGTGCACCGCGAGAGGTGCACTGCTGTTTGTGTGTTTGTTTAGAAGGTATTCCAAAATGTTGATGGAACTGAAGTGTAGAGCAGAATTTAAAATAAGACTGAATTTTTGACAAAATTTGCAATAGAGGACCAAGGACTAAGGTTGCTCTTTTGGGAGCTGGGATGAGATTTGGACAGTTGTGAAACTTTGTCACCTTAATTTGCATTAACCTCATATTGTTTGATAAGAGTTGTGATCCAAGAATGAATTTCATGCACCCCACCCCCATAATGATTCTGGGATGATTCGTCTTCACAGGTTCTGGTACAACCTGGAAATAACAATGCACTTATTGAAGTGTTTTCTCTACGCATGCGCAGTGTAAGTGTTTCAAAGAGTAATTCGACTTTGTGATGATAAATTCAGCAACCTCGTTGCTATTATTTGATCTTTAGCTGTATTCGAACGTCGCCAAGGGTCGTACTTCAAGCATTCATGTCTCCCAGCACTACCATTGTTCCATCCAAGTAGAATAATTTACTTTGTTCACTATGATATATAATCATAGTATTCTCTAGTCAGGCGTTTGTTTTTAATAGTGTGGGTCCATGGAGAAACCAGGTGTTAGTCACTGCCAGGTCATTGTTCAATCCTGATTTTAGGAGGAAAATCTTTGTGCAAGAAACTTCAAGAGTATCTGATATTTTCTTGTATCTAATCAGGAGGCCTAATATTATTATTGATAGATATCATCATATCAACTAACACAAAATCATCAGTCATCATCAACAGCACTGCTGTTCATATTAAAACTTAATATGAGAACCAAACCTCAAATATTTCCTTTATAGAGAATTAAATTCACTTTCCCCTCATGAACGCCAACATTAAATTCTGCGAATATTTTCCTTTCCTCTCCCAAATAGCTCCCTCCCAAAACAGAGGGGAAGAGGAAGGACCCATTTGAATACTGAAGAAAAATTTGCGAAGGGTTGGTTCGTATTCATGAATTCCCTTCCCTAAAGAAGGTGGGGATTTGTCTATAGGATATTTTTTCTTTATTTCTTATATGTAATGTTGTTTTTTGTACCTTGTTCTCATTTTTGTTTTTCGGTTTTCAGTGAAGATATTAGTTTATTTCTGTTACTGAATAGCTTTTGTATTGAAAGATGTCTATTTTTATTGTGAGGGCTTTAAGCGTCGATTTGAGAGAGAGAGAGAGGAGAGAGAGAGAGAGAGAGAGAGAGAGAGGAGAGAGAGAAATGAAATACAAATTGTCTTCAGAAATGTTAAGACCAAATGCCGTCATCGTTTAATATTTTCCTATATTAGTTCTTATCTCTCTCTCTCTCTCTCTCTCTCTCTCTCTCTCTCTCTCTCTCTCACACACACACACACATACATACACATACATACACACACACACATACAATCGCCATCTTCCCTGACATTTAATCTCTCTCTGTTTTCCCAAACTGCAGAGATTCCAGCGGATTGAAATAAGCTGTTAAAATCCGAACCTCCAATGCCCTCTCTCTCATCAGGAAAGGGATTAATGAGATCATTTAGAACCTCATTAAAAGAAAAAAATATAACAAAAACAAAAAACAAAGGTCTTCGATGAAGAGGGCGAGATGGAAGGAGATAGACTCGAAATATCTTCAGATTATTCAAGGTGTCAGGTGGAGTTTAGCTCAAGCTTTGGAGTCTCTCTCTCTCTCTCTCTCTCTCTCTCTCTCTCTCTCTCTCTCATCACACCAAGGTTTTTTAGTCTAGCAGGTACCATGTAAGAAGTTATCTCACATCATGGGCGTGTTCAGTAGTTTCCCTGTCATGTCAGAGAGAGAGAGAGAGAGAGAGAGAGAGAGAGTGAGTCTACATCAATTATCATTAGGTTACAACTGAAGTACCCAATTGTCATGTCAAAATTCTTTATATTTATTTTTGAAACAGCCACAAATCATTCTATATCAAATTCAATTTGCAAACCCAATCGGTGGTAGTCTCATTCCGACGGACAAGTAAGGATCTCACGAGTAGGACTTTTGAAAATCCTCCTCCCTCTGTAACTCTGAACGACATCCTGTCAGGGATATCCTGAAGGAACTCGGCATCGTCAGTTGACGAAGGACCTCCCTCACTTCAGCAGGAAACCAGTTCACTTCGCTGCAGGTTCCCAAAACTGAGGTAATTTTGTTTCTGCTTTATGGAGTCCTATAGGACTCGTAGGGGCATGGGGTGGCCTTGGAAAATAGGAGAGGAGTCCTATTCTAAAATGATTTTGGAGATCTTATGAGTTGTAAGGATGGACTGATGTGGCATTAATTTTGTTGGTGACTCGGGAATATTTCCGCCTCAGGAAATTTGTGTCGTAGTTTGAATTTAGGCCTGGTCTTTGCATGCGCATTGTTGAGTTGTTGGCAAGGGCAATAAAGCAATCCTCTCTCTCTCTCTCTATCTCTCTCTCTCTCTCTCTCTCTCTCTCTCTCTCCCGAAGGGAACCTTTGTAAATAGAAACTTCTTTCTCTTCATTTGCATAGATTTGCTCAATGCTCCGGAAGAATTTTCTTTTCATGTGGGGAACGAGAGAGACAGATATTGTACGGCAGGTTTTGGGTTGCTGAAAGGTTTTCATGGCTATGTATACTGTGCATTTGCATACCTCTTAGAAGAGAGAGAGAGAGAGAGAGAGAGAGAGAGAGAGAGAGAAAATGATATTCTCTCTCTCAAGGCTATGCACTGTCCTTAGGTTTTTATTTTGTGGCTAAGTGAGTGTACGTTTGCATACCTTTTAAATAGAGAGAGAGAGAGAGAGAGAGAGAGAGAGAAGAGAGAGAGAGAGAGAGAGACGAGTCTCTTTTACAAGCTTATTCAGTCTTTTTTTTTTGCAAGTATTGTTTCAAATCGAAAAGATGTTTAAAAAATTTCCTTTATGTATTTTTGTTTTGTTTTTAATTCATGAATACCCCAAGTCGTTTGGACGTTGACACTGTATTTGTGCATGTTTGTGTGTTTGTTGCACAAACATCAATATCCTCCTGGAATCCATCGACACCAGGCACAGGATCCATTCCTTACTCCTCCCGGCGAGAGTCCTGCAGGAGAGAGGCGCCCCAACCAAGCGAGAGAGGAAGGCTTCCTTTAAGGGAGACATCTCCTCTGGCGGGACAATCCTCCTCCCGTCGCAGGAGATTCAAAAAACAAACGAGAAACAAACAAGTGACAAACAATACTGAGATTCATTGTTTGTTCTCCGTCCTCCGTTGCTTTGGAGAAAGGAAGAGGAAACGAGTCCTTTGGCTTCTTCTCTGTGGGAGGTTTGAAGGACAGACTGATATTGTTGTAGCTCCTGATTTGTGTCTGTTCACACTTTCCTGCTTTTTTTATTATTGTTCATACTTTTTGCTTCTTCAGTTATTATTTATCGTTGTTGTCTGTCTGTTCCCTTTTGATCCCCAAGTGGGTTTTCCACTCGGTTGGAGATTTGTTTCTATGCGAGTCATTTTGAGTTGCCATTACTTTAAGGTTCTTTGCGGTGTCCCTTCCTGAGGCCCCTAGATGCTGCAACTCTTATCATTGCTTTTACCTCCGTTCACATTCTCTTTCTTCCTGTCATTTTCCTCAACCCTCTCCTGACAGTTGTTTCAGAGTGCTGGCTGCTGCTTTTAGGGTTTCCTCCTGTTACAACCTTTAACTCCTTACACTGCTTCCCTTTCAGCACTGAATAGCCTCAGAGGTCCCAGCGCTTGGCCTTTGAGCTAACTTTTGTATTCCACCCCATTCCATTTGAACGTTTGAACGATGTCCGTATTGAAGTCATGATGGCAGTTTATCATTATTTGCCTTCTGGTGAGTTTGGGGTTGCTTGGGAATATTTCCTTGAGATTCGTCCCTCGATTGGCGCCGAAAGAGTCGGGAGGTTCGTCGTTCCGTGAAGTCGTCTGGACTCGGGGAATTGTGGAAGCAACTTTTAGAAATTTTCCCGAAGACTGTAAACGGTTATTATACGTGTAACACTGATTTATACGTCTTTTGACAATACGAAATTCCTCTTAATAAGAAATTCTCTCTCTCTCTCTCTCTCTCTCTCTCTCTCTCTCTCTCTCTCTCTCTCTCCTCTCTCTCTCTCTCTCTCAGGTTAATTCCCATCTGGGGCTTTCCAGTCCTGAGGTATCATATGAGACACGAATAGAATATTTCAAGGAAACTAAGAGAGTGAGAACCTATGTATAGAAAAGGATCAAAGAAGAAGTCCAGGTATTTTATATCGAAAAAAGATGGATGGATATTTAATCTGCTACCACGTGTAAAGGTAAAAGATGTATTACAGAGTAAAGGAACTACAGGTCTGTAAATATAATTCAGTGATTTCTATGACCTAAAGGTAGATATTTTTACTTTTCTTCGTTTTGGAATTCGATGACTTGCATTTACCACCGCATCACAAATCCAGTTGTCCCTAGAGCTGTTATTAACACGAAAATTGTGAATATTAATAGATATCCACCTGAAACTGCCTTTCCTGCCCCCTAATATTGTAGGGGGAAACCCTTGGGCCCCATTTCCAGTGTGTTCCCCCACCCCCCTTATTACTGAGGGTGTCTTATGACCCCCACCCCCTATTATGGGGAGCCTGTTCGTAATACCTGTAGAACACTTCTACATAGATCTCATACGTAATGGCTTTTTGATCCTTCCCTTTGTCTGTTGCAGGAACCAGATGGAGTCGACCTGAATATTTATGGCTTTGGGTTTTGTTCACTTTTGGGAAACCAAATTCACTGACGAATCTCCCAAGTTCTTTGAGTTCATTCTTGTCAGCAGAACAGATGGTATCTCATTTTCAGTTCAAAATTAGGTACAAAATAAAGAAACATAAGTTAAAAAGTTGTATATGAACTCAAGTGTTTTTTAAAGTAGTACGAATTGGCGTGTTTACAATGTTTACTACGTGTCTGCAATATATACAAAATGAATATTTAATTGTTTAATTATTTGGAATTTCTTTTTCAATGTTACATGAATTATTCATCTTTGCTGGTACATATATATAGTACGTGAATTTTGGTACATAAATCCCGTAGAAATTCTTCAGTGAATGACATCTATTTGAATATCGGGTGTCTAAGCTAATATTTCGTGTCTCATGACCAATAAGATAGCATATTCTATTACTTCTGTGAACTGATTAATTAAATTTCAAAATAAGGTTTTCGTTATTATTTATGACCGGTTTTATGCCTTGTTCATTAGTCTTAAAAGTATGTGGACTCCAGTATTGCATAGTTGATAGTTTTCCAAAAGAATGCATCACTTAGGGGAGTAGTGCCATCAATGCACCTCACGCGGTGCACTGTAGGCATTACGTAAAGTTTTTTTTGGAGCGTCCCTTCGGCCCCTAGCTGCAACCCCTTTCATACCTTTGACTGTACCTCCGTTCATATTTTCCTTCAATCTGACTATGCTCAACCCTCTCCTAACAATTGTTTCATAGTGCTTCACTGCAAAAGATTTTCCTTCTGTTTCACCTCTCAAAAACATTTTATTCTCAGTTTCCCTTTTAGCGTTGAATGACCTCATAGGTCTCAGTGCTCGGCCGTTGGTCTAAATTTTACATTCCGAAAGAATGTAAGTTGGTTTATCACCAAATTTACCGCCAAAGTTGAACAGTTTACCAGAATGGTGTAATTTGTGTTTTCCCTAAAGGAATAAGTTTTATCACTAAATTTACTATCAAAGTTGGACTGAGTATCAAACGATATACTATGATGATTCATGGTAGTATTTATATATTTTTATCGTTTCCCAAAAGGAAGGAAGTTTGTTTATCACCAGTTTAACCGTCAGAGTTAAAGGACATCAGATTGCCCAGGAACTAAGGAATTCTGACAGATTAAACCAGGGTTATTTGTCATGCTCCATCCGGGATTTTGTCGAGATAGCAGGGTAAAAAAAAATATCGTGCATATTCAGCAGAATTCTCTTGCATTCGGAGGGACACGATGGCGTCGTCTCCGTCCACGGAATTGGATTCCTTTTTTGCTCATTAGTTTCTGATGTTGTCGTCTGTAGTTAGACGACATTGGGCTTTGAAAAAAAAAAAAAACCCCCAAAAAAAAAAAATCAGGATTTGATCTATTCAATCCAATCAAGAGATTTGTGTCAGTTCTCGGAAAGTATCGTTTGAAATCAAAGAATATGAGACAAGGACAAAAAACCGTAGCACCTGATTTCAATCTTGTGAGTAATTCCATCGTCGGAGTACTGCTCTTTCTCTTACTTTCTATTATCCTTTCCTTCATTTTTCTTACGAAGGGAAAGTTGATTAGAACATTTTGGAACTTATCACAAGTTTTCCAGTCAGCTTTCGTTTTGGCCGGGAAAGGGTCAAATGATCCATCAGCCTTTGAGAAGAAACCTACGTACAGGAGCAATTTCTTTACAAGGAAAATAAAATACGCGAATTTTCATTTTAATTTTCTTATCTAATTTTGCTTTGTAAGTCCTCCGTTGGAAAGTTGCATATTACAGAAGCTAATCCCCCCCCCCCCTCTCTCTCTCTCTCTCTCTTCTCTCTCTCTCTCTCTCTCTATATATATATATATATATATATATATATATATATATATATATATATATATATATATATATATATATATATATATATATATATATATATAGTTACTTACAATGTGTATGTATAAAAAATCACACATGAAAAAAAACATCAATAACTGCATATGCCTTGCTTACTCATCATCCTTATTCTGAATATAATATATTTGCCTGAAATTAATTAAATTAATTTTGACGTCGGACGTCATCAGCGCATTCTGACTTCGGGAATTCCAGTTGGTGTTGACTAATCGCCTGAGGCCAATTTACATACATACGAAAGCTCACGATAGACAACTAGCCCAGTAGAATGAGGCTGTGGCGGGGGGTGTTACGATCTGTTCCCAGATAGGCCTATACTTACCTCTTTTGAAATAATAATCTATTCCAAGTCTGAACTTTTTTGAAAATTGAGTCTAATCCTAGATAGCCTACGTTCAACTCTTGAAAATGGCATTAGCACTTCTTGGGTTCCTATGGAGTTCGATGGAGGTGCTGAACGATTTCTCTTCCAATTGCTTATAATTATTCTGAGAAAAGCGCTCCTTTAGTGTTTGTGGAAGAGTAATTAAGAAGCCTGTCTTACGTATAATGGGGTGGAAATGCCCAATGATATCACTCGAGGGTCAACTGGGAAACTTCCTCGCATCGCCCCAAAAGACAGTTTTGGATCAAAGGGGACAACAAATGTCGTCAAATGAATCAATATCCTACTGTGGAATGGAGAGCCACCTTTGTAGACCCAGTTTTACAATTCGATAAAAAAGGGTTGATCTTATAAATGAGTGCAGGCGATTTCAACCCGTGAGCTTGTAGCTTTTTTGTTGGTTGAAGTTTTAGTTATGTGAACGTCTCATTTTGTGTGATAATACATTCAGTTGATAAGTCCTATAAAAAATTAAAAGGTTGTCTAAAATACTACATTTGTAGTGGATTACAAAAATGTCGTCATTTGGTTCCAAGAAAACTGGAAAACAAGCGGCCGGAGTGTGGCAGCGTTTGACGTCAAAGTTCAAGGTCAGTGAAGGTAGAAAATTAATCTATGAGTTTCAGGTTATATTAAAAGTATACTCATACATATCAACTAACCCGCATTATTTATTTTTTTATTTCTTTATTTCGACGTCTTCCCGGAACACCCCCCTACCGAGATGAAAAAGTATTGAAACTTGAGAAGAGAAATTCTACTGAAAAAGACTAATAAAGATCCTCAGTATCTTCCGCCGATATCATCTCCTCCTCCTCCTCCTCCTCCTCCTCCTCCTCCTCCAACCTGCTGGGTCCAGCGATATTGGACCGAAGATGTTTAGAGAGAGAGAGAGAGAGAGAGAGAGAATTTCCGGTGAAATTCTGCAAACTTTCGCTCTCCTCGCGGAGGTGGAGTGCCCGGGCATTCTCTAGACGTAATGTATATACTTGCATAATTAAAAGACTCAAGTAACGGTATCTAAACATATACTACATACGCACAGGGTACTATTATGAACATGTAGAAGTATTCCGTACATAATCTTCACACATATTCCTTTCTGTACACAGGTTTATTTCAAATACGATAATAATCTACATACTATACATACGAGCGAAGATGCAGCTATAGAATGAATACAAAGAATTTTTGTCTATTTCCTTATGAATTAAAATCGTTACTGACAATTTCACACTGTCAGGAAAAAAGGAAAAATTCTCAAATCTATTTCTATGGTATAGT
This sequence comes from Macrobrachium nipponense, assembly GCF_015104395.2. Classification (NCBI taxonomy): domain Eukaryota; kingdom Metazoa; phylum Arthropoda; class Malacostraca; order Decapoda; family Palaemonidae; genus Macrobrachium; species Macrobrachium nipponense. Next base: position 24,595,235 of record NC_087214.1, read on the forward strand.
TTTTCAGCCCCACCCCACCGCCGCCGGCCCCTCCCCCCACAAAAAAAAAAAAAAAAATATCATCTAGTGCCACAGTCCTCAGGAAACGGCTGTTTCACAGCAGTCTGTGAACTTTGCTCTCTGCTGTTATGTCGGAACTTTGGCCTCGAGTGGAGAGAGGGCGCTGGAGAGGCCAGGTGGCGTGGGTGGGTGGTTCAGTTTCGCTTAAGCCTACACAATCTGACCTGTAGGTTTGGGATAAAATGATTTGGAAAGTAGAACGGAAATGACGTCATCTTGTGACTTTACTTTCAAAGTCATAGTTATAGTTAAGTGTTTGAATAGTTGTTTATGTAAGTCAGGAAAAGGCGTTTAGGTAGCCAACTCCGTCGGCCTTCACTTAAAAAAATTGTCCTGGCTCTTGAGAATTGTTTCAAAATAAAACATAAATAAATAAAATAGCAACATAGGCATGATTTTTTTTTGTCATCAATGGCACTGTCCACTCGGTCTGTTCATTAGTTGGGCGGGTGGCCATAAAATAATTTAGTTTACTTTGATCATCTATAAGGTCATCGGCATATGGGGCCTGCAGCTTCACGCCAAAAGATTAATATTTTATCATTCCTCCTTATTGGTTTATTCCTTTGGTTCTTGATTGTGGAGAGAGAGAGAGAGAGAGCGCGAGCGTTGAGAGAGAGAGAGAGAGAGGCCATCGCTCCACTGAGCACTGTGATAGTCGTTAGTTGATACATTATTCTTGTCTTCTTCTCTCTCCGTCATTCACTCCTTTCTCTCTCTCCTCCCTCTTCCCCCTTCCGTTCCCCTCTTTCTCTGTCCTCTCCTTTCCCCATTCCCCCATCCTCCTACCTCCTATCATCTCCTCCAGATCCAGTCTAGATAAAACGTAAAGATCTTATCTATATATATATATATATATATATATATATATATATATATATATATATATATATATATATATATATATATATATATATATATATATATATATATATATATATATATATATATATATATATATATATATATATATAAGCGAATACCACGGGAAATGAAAGTCAGGAATCCAAGCGCTTTCGTCTTTATTCAGACATCGTCAAGGAGCTACTGAAGTACAATCGGAGAGGAAGGCCTCAGGTACAAACAAGATCAGGAATACCAGATGGTTAATTATCGGGGAACAAGGGTAAAAATTAAAAGGGTAATCCAGGATTATCGGATATCACACGGTCACAAACTTAAACAGATTCTGACCCTAACCGAAATTACAAAGTATCTTTACAGTCCAAACATGTAAAAACTGAATATTAATTTTGTTGCTTATATTTATCTAACTTTTTTCATTTTCATATGAAAGCATCAAGTTTAAATAAACCAAGACTTAAATTTAGAACATTTCTATTATTTGACTTGATAAAACAAGATTCAATGATATTCCTTTTAACTGTGTCATTACATGGGACTAAGGCTCTTGCTTGACTCCAGTTAATAGGATGGTCTAAATCTCTCATATGTACAAATAATGCATTCGATATTTGCCCAGTTCTCACAGAATATTTGATGTTGCTTAAGACGCTGTGAAAGAGATTTGCCAGTCTGTCCGTAATAGAATTTTATCACACTTTTGCAAGGAATTTCATATATGCAGCCTGGAAGATCTTTAGGAGAATTTTTGATTACTAAACTCTTGACATTAATATTACTGAAAACAACATTTATGTTAAAAAGCTTTAAAATTCTAGGAATATCTAAAACCTTTCATCATAAGGTAATTTTAGAATGTTATGCTTACTAAATTCAAGTTTGTCATTAGTTGAATAAAATGTTTTTTTCTAGCTCTTTTCCATGCCACATCTACAAAAGTCCTTGGGTATTTAAGTTTCAATGCAATATCATAAAGTAGTTTTTAATTTCAGCGTCAATAAACTGCGGGCTACAGACACGTAAAGCCCTTAGGAACATCCCAGAAAAAACAGAGAATTTAACATTTTGATGGTGATTGGAGTAGTAATGAACAAAAGAGGCAATATTAGTGATTTGCGAAAGACTGAAAAGGTGAAATTTCTATCATTTCTATAGACAGTTACATCAAGAACATTCAAAATTACAATTTCTTTCTTCTCTACAGTAAATTTTATAGAAGGGACTAAATTATTGAGATTATTAAGGAATTCCTGTAGGTTTTCGTGAACTGGCCAAATACAGAAGATATCATCCACGTATCTAAACCAAATAACTTTTTGGGGCAAGATTCTTGGTAAGGAAGTTTTGTCTCAAAAAATTCCATGTAAATATTGCTAAGGACAGGAGATAAGGGATTACCCATGGCCATGCCAAACTTTTGTACAAAAAAAATTCCCCCATTGAAACAAAATTTACTATCTTTGATACATAACCTTATGAGACTAATGAGATTTTCTACACTTAAGGGAATGTCATGACGCTCTAATTCCTCTTCCAAATATTCAAGTAAGTCATCTACAGGCACTTTTGTAAATAAGAGACAACATCAAAACTAACCATATTAAAATCATAATTCAAATTTTAAACTATTCAATTTGTTTATAAAATCAACATTGTTTTTTAACATTCGTGTTAGAAATATTTCCTACCAAAGGAGTAAGAATTTTTACAAGCCATTTAGATAAATTATACGAAACTGAGCCCACTGAACTAATGATTGGTCTGATAGGGTTATTGATTTTATGTGTCTTGACTAAACCATCATGTCTGATAGTAATCTCGGCTGTTGCAACCACCTCTCTAAAAATAAAAAATAATACTTTTATCCCGCACTTGCTTTTCATCTCTCTCTCTCTCTCTCTCTCTCTCTCTCTCTCTCTCTCCTCTCTCTCTCTCTCTCTCTCTCTTCTCTCTCTACCATTAAGATTGAAGGTTTTTACAACTACATATTCACGCACATATAATTCTTAGCCGTTCATCTCAAGGAAAACCTTTCTGGCATTGATGTATACTCATTGCAAATCTCCAAGCGTTTTAGGATACGTTTCGCATAAACCAGACCTGTCACGAAATGTTGGGACGAACGAGACACCGATTCTTGCGTTGGTTTCGGTGCGACTGTAATCATTCCTTTAACATCATCTGCGTTGGTGTCTTGGGGAATCTCCTTCCTTCCTTTCGAAGTCTTAATTAAATTTTGTTTGATTTAAGTGAGGCTGTTTGGCAGAACACAGAGAGAGAGAGAGAGAGACTCGTTCTCCTCTCCTGTTGCTTCGTACGTCGCTTTGGGAAACTTTAAGAAGTTGTCATCAACTGATGAAAGATATGGTCGAAGTTTTATTGCAACTCTCTCTCTCATCTCTCTCTCTCTATCTCTCTCTCTCTCTCTCAGGAACACGCACACACTATTTATTTTCATAGGCGATTAAGAAAGGTTATTGGGATTTAGGCGTGCTCTAGAAGTAACAGTTTAGTAAAGTAAAGTGCCATGAAAATAAAAATGCCGATCATTATAATTCTCCTGATTGAACCATGAGAAACTGGTACTCAGTCGATCACAAGCCCGGATAAAAGAGGAGGGACATGGAAATTGGCAGCTCCAATTTAGAGCGACCAATCGATACATATGATGAAACTGAACAAAATATTTTGCAGTCTGATACAAGATGCAGTGAGGTCCCAATGCACCTTTTGAGATAGGTTTAACACCCATTTCATCTCCATCTCATCTTTCTTCATTCTTAACAGTAATTGGTCTTAGTGCGTTTCGTGGCGAGCCACATCGTCTATACTTCATTTAAAGCCAGCGTTGATTGGTTGTTACTTCTGAAGGCTCTGATTCGCTACGTTTCCCGCCGAGTGGCTCTAAAGGCTTTCAAGATCCAGTTCGACCTCTGTTCAGGATGAGTAGGAAGTTGTGATTATGTTTACATATCTTGGAGTCATTTTTGTGTTTTTTTTATTTTAATTCCTAACTTCTGGGCAAGTAATTGATATTACTTTCCAGTGGTCTGTTCTGTTTGTCTACATTATTTATATCTTTGTATGAGTGTATTTGTTCTACGGAACAGAAAAGAACACAGCTGGCTGGCTGTCGTGATTTTTTCTGTAGGTGATGCTTATAACTCATCTTCGAATAATCCTGTACTTTGTGCATTTATCAATATCGTTCTTCATACATATTAGTGCTGTGCATAAATCTACATTAAGCTTACTGCCTGCACACGAAATCCAGTCTGAACCTCACATTTTAGCATGAAGGACATAATTCAGGCCTAATCTCTGCATTCCTTTTCAATGAGTATTTTGAAAAAAAATTTTCGGGGATATTAAATTTCGGTTAATTCATCAAGTAACTCTCTCTCTCTCTCTCTCTCTCCTCTCTCTCTCTCTCTCTCTCTCTCTCTCTTTGAACATGCTTCTGCTGGATGGATCTCTCTCTCTCTTAGAACTTTAGGAATTGTAGGAGAACAGCAGCACTGGATCAGGCAAATAGGATACAGAAGACGACTAGAGAGCCTGAACATGTATGGCTTAGAAACACGATGATTGCGAGGACAACTAATAGAAACATTCAAAATACTTAAAGACTTAATAAAAGTAGGCAGTAACTTCTTCACATTAAACGAACACCAGACAAGAAATAATGGATGGAAACTAGAACTTGAAGAGATACAACACATCCCATTGTGGGGAACTTCTTCACATACAGAGATGTGACACATGGAATAAACTGACACCAGAAGTTGTACACAGCAACAGTGTGGAAGAGTTGAAAAAGAAGGAACTAGACAAAATCATTAGGAGGACACTGTTAATGGACAGAAAAACCTGCTCTTAGAGATAAGTGAGCACAAGATGTCTCTCCGGATGGACACATAGGTTTTTGAGACATTCTAATCCTTGTAACTCCTCTTTCTTCCAATACTTCGGGGATATTAAATTTCGGTTAATTCATCAAGTACTCTCTCTCTCTCGTCTCTCTCTCTCTCTCTCTCTCTCTCTCTCTCTCAGCGGATTCATATAGATTGTGTGCTGTAGTAAGCAGGACGTATCGAGTTCATATTATGAGATGCAACTGGGACGGAGACTTGACTTGTTTCTTTGTTTCGTTGCTTGTTTTTCCATTCTTTGTGCAGGCGTTGTTGCGCTGGATGGTTGTTTTTCTTTGGTGTTGGAATATATCTCCATTTCTTCTTTGATCATTTGACTCGAGAGCTTATTCGATGCTGCCTTTGGATTACGTTTCATATTCTCAGACGTATCAGGTACTTATACCTCTCTTTGTGGTCTGTTTCTCTTCTTTGTCATTGTTTCCCTTTGGGGGTTGTTGGCAAGATGTCAGTGTTTCCCTCTGGGTTGTTTATTCACCAACTATCTTTCAAGCAAGCAGTGCCTCGCGCAAAGGTAACAGGAAAACGGAGAAAGGCTGTTTTCAGGCAACTGAAGGAATGGCTGGTGGAAAGGCCTCCAGAACAGAGTAGTTTTGGGGAGACAGGCAGACAGACAGACGCAAACACTGAGATGAGATTACGATAATATTTTTATTTGAAGACCAGTTCAAGAGGCAATAAAAAGTATCAAGCAGTTTTACACGCACATACACACAGACACAGACACAGACACACACAGACACAGACACACACAGGTGGCCAAGATATGGACGCGTGTCCATTTGTGTCTCCAGTTTCCTCATGAGCTTCGACTCTTCCCCAAAATGAAGGAAGGAGAGAAACATCAGAGTTGATGGAGGATGGATTGTTGCCATCACGGTTATCGCCTTCGCTGAATCAATTCCCCTCCCACCTCCCCCCCTCTCTCCCCTACTCTCAGTCCTCAACCACATCCTCAACCCCGACACTTTCACTGATTTCCTCTTGTTGTGAGGTTAGATTCATAACAAAATATAGTTGAGGGAAAAGATTAATATTAGAATCACGACGCCGATATTATTATTCAGTAGCTTATCCCTATTCATACGGAACAAGGACCCCCACAAAAGGGCCGTTGACTTGAAATTCGAGCTTCCAAAGAATATTACGGTGATCATGTGAAAAAAGCAACAAAAGATAATGTGAAATACAAACAGAGGGATCACTTGTTAGAAAAGATAGAAATAAATTAACAAAGCAGTAGACAAGTACTATGAGATTGAGATTCAGGGCCTCTGTAACACGGTTTTTTTCGCAATAACTTTTGTTTAGCTATGCATTTCATAAATATAACGCTTATTCAGAATACACATTATATCTACACACAAATTTTGACTGTATTCTGCATTACGTAGGTTGAATAAATTGGGTACTTACAATGTAAAAGTGACTTTTTTTGAAGACGGGCCAACTTACTCAGAGAAAAGGTTTCGAACGCACTCGTTACGTAACTATGACAGCATTTCTTCCCTCTTTCTCGATGGATGATTGGCTATACGTAACGAAGGCGTAGACTCTGGCAACAATGACCTAACAATTTAAATACAAGCAAAGCAGTACACCTCTATAAACTCTGAAACCTCTCCACTGATAATTGTTTATAATGAACAAACCAACAAAATATGTTTAATAAATACAAAAACACGTCGATTATTAGTCCAACTCCCAAAATAAGTCTCATAAGAAATTACAGTCTACTTTATAGGTCACAATCAGATTGACAAGATGTAGGGAATACATGGTAATTTTCAAAAACATAGTAGACAAGCTTGATTTGATAACTGCTATATCCAATGTCAGCAATTTTTTATTTATCGGCTATCTACCTATTTACTAAAAAAAGAAAAAAGAAAAAAAAATAGTCCGGTACCGTATATTGGCTTTAAACCTTCACCAATAATTATCGTCAGAATGATGACTTCATGAGGCTCCACCCACTTTGGCCTCGTTATAATTCAGGATAACACTGAAGGCTATCTGGGCATTGTTGGATTAGAAAACTTAACTTCTGGCTATAAAAACTCTTTTCCTCGAGTAGTTGTAAGAAGTACTAAATGATCCTCAAGGATCCCAGCAGTTGCCTAAACGTTTAATTCATGTATATTACTGCTAATACTACTGTTGCGGCACTACTGCTACAGTAGTATACTATGCTAGCCACGATACCCACCCACATCTATGTATCGTTTCCGCCATTAATAAAGTCTTTATATCCAACACTGTCATACGGCCTAAAGAAGAAGAAAAAAAATTATATCGGATGATCCGTTGGTCTGGTGGAGATTTTTAGCACATATAAGTTGTATTTACTTTGGATAAAAATCTTATTTTAACAACAAAAATAGTTATATAAAGACTGTTTACATACAATCTCTCTCTCTCTCTCTCTCTCTCTCTCTCTCGTTGGTGCATAGTGAATAGTTAATGGAAATGTTCAAAATCCTGAATGACATTACAATATTATAATCACGTTACGCTAAATACAAATCAACCATAAACATTGGATTTAAACTAGAAACTGAATAATTAGGTACCTATTCAGGCTATAGTAAGTATGGCCACGGGCTTTCTCTTGACTGTATAAAGTTACAAGTCGTAAGACAAATGCAGTTTTGTTTTGCAACCACGGGGACAATTCCAAATCCTGTTAGCCATTCTTGACTGCTATGGGTTTCAGAGCCGATGGAACAAGGTGAGTGAGTATCTGTCTGGTGGATGGGCATGGGCGACATTTCGTAAAACGTTGTTTACCTTGCTTATGTAATGAAATGTTTTTCGACTCTTGGCTGTAATCATTGGCCATGTCGTCGACTAGTTAGTTTTTACTTTATAAAATTAAAACTATCGGGTTTAGGTTATTGATAATGCTGACAAAATTTGTGTGTGGTTGTAAAATATACATATGTCAACTTTCAGCTACATCCGATGCTTTGATAAAAGGAGCAAAGTCCAAAAAACCGTGTTACAGAGGTCCTGAATCTCATAGTAGTTTATCGTCCGTTCCATTTTAACCTTTTTAGTCTTTCTAGGGTTATTATTATTATTATTATTATTATTATTATTATTTATTAATATTTTTTGTTAAAGATGATGGCAGCATCAGTGGAATTGATTTTATATATGGTCTTTTCAATTCTTCTTATTATTCTCTTCTCATCAGGGCTGATATTTGCTAATAGCTGGCCGATGTTCATATCTTGGTTAAAGAAAGAAATGTTTTCTAAAAATACTAATTTTATTGTTATGATAACAAAAGTGATTAACAACAAATCTTAGTAATGGAATTCCAACGTTTCCAACCGTATCATCGGTTCATTTTCAAGGAAAGGTGAGCGTGAACTGATTGGAATGGGGTCGTTCGGCGGTATTTATTGTGTCCCCAGGTGCTCTGTCTGACGGGCGCTGCGTTTTCATTGGCTGAACAGAGGATTAAGTCCCTGAGTCAAGCCGTCTTGCAGAGGTGGAAGCTCGCACTGCTCTTCGCGTGCGGACGCTGGAGACTGGGAGTATAGTATTGGGCAGGGGCACCTGATTGGTCCGTTCGATCGGCTCTATGGTGCCGGCGGGCAGCGCCCTACGTGCCACCGTCGGGAGGAGTGAAGTCTCTTGAGTGGTGTTAAGGCTGGGTCTCTCCTTCCCGATGGTGTAGGGCCTCTAAGAGGCGGAGGCGACGGTGGTCTGCTGCCTTATCGATAATACCAATATTAGGAATAATGTCCTTCCGAGTTATCCTGGTATTGTGGACGTTTTTTGCATGATTATGGATGGCGCCTCCTGAGCGTGGCAGGATATCCTCTTGGAGAATCGCATCGTTGTCATACCATGTAGGCGCCAGGCATTCCCGGACAGGGCATTTGTATTGGTAGACAACGTAGTTTTCTTGAGAGGGTCCTGCATCACGGGGCTGGGTTGTTTTTTTTCATAATCAGGCCACTGGTCTTCTTGCTTTTATAGTAAATTGATCAATTTTACTTTTTTCGCAGGTCCGTGGGGGAGACATTCCTTTCGATGATGTTACGAAGGGCTCGTTCATCCTCTTTGTATTTCTTGTGAAATACTCCCTTGTAAAAAGTAAAAAGAATTGAAAAGACCATATATAAAATCAATTCCACTGATGCTGCCATCATCTTTAACAAAACATGTTTAAGAGAGGGTCTCTACCTTCATATATTATTAATATTATTATTATTATTATTATTAAATTGGAAAAGTAAATCCACATTAATATGTCTGTTTGATCTAACAAGATAAAACAGACATATTATTGTGGATTTACTTTTCCATTTTATTTTATTAACTCATGTGATTATGAGTTTTCTTTGGATTATTTATTATTATTATTATTATTATTATTATTATTATTATTATTATTATTATTATTATTATTATTATTCTAAAGATGAACCTCATTCATATGGAACAAGCCCATCACCACAGGGGCTATTGACTGGAAATTCAAGTTCCAAAGAATAGTAATAACAGAAGGTAATGGGAAATACAGAATGAAGAGATCACTAATCAGAGAGAGAGAGAGAGAGAAAATTCTTCAGTTCAATGAACGTTTGCAACAAGTATGCACACACAAATACAAACATAAGGTCTATACAATCTATAGACCTTTTACCACACACACACACAAACACACACACACACACAAGCAAATCCTTAAAGTACCAATTGTACCGGTCTTTCTTCGTAACTAGAGTGAATGTCACTTTCATATTGTCACAAGAAATAGCAACGCTGTCAGCTCATAACCGAAACAAACGAAATCAGTTGAAAATCAAGTGTTCATTAGTCAGGAATCTTACGTTTACTTCCAGACTCTATTTTATTAAAGGTAGATACAATGGCGAACTGAGTGGTTGGTAGAACAGTTTTAAAGGCCGTAACAGGAGGAAAACCTTTTGCAGTTGCACTATGCAACAATGTTGAGAGATGCTAAGGAAAGTATGATGGAAGAAAGAAGAATATGAACAGAGGGTATAGTAAGAAGTAATTTAAGTTATTTTGCAGCCAGGGGCCGAAGGGACGCTGCAAATAACCTTTGCACTGATGACACTACCCTCCTAAGGAATGACTAGTTTCAGATCAAAGCTGAAATACTTAAACCTGGTATCTTAACTCGGTACTAGCTCGTGGCGTGGCCATACAATCTCTTTCTCTTCCATTCTGGCATCTGACATCAGTCTTCATTCTGTGCATATTAATCCCTCCCACCGTTTGGGCTGTGGTAACGTCTCCCTGAGGATGTCGGGTAATTAGAACCTCGAAAGTTCAGGCGAAGATGCAATGCATTGCTTCCGTCCAAAAAAATTCATTTTGTACATTTATAATAGAACAAATTTATTAACATTTATTATTCATCTAATAATTTGTTAATTTATCTCTGTTTCCCATAACTGATCTTTTGTTCCTGTCTTTATTACCTTCTGTTGCTTCTTTCAACTGAGCACCACAATATTCTTTGGAAGCTTCAATTTCTAGTCAGTGGCCCCTGTGGCGGGCTTCATCCATATGAATAGGTCCATCTTCTGAATATATTATAATGATAATAATATTAATATTAAGGAATCTGGAAAACTCTAGATGTCGAAGTAGCTCCAGGACTATGGACTGGGTGGTTTTTTATAGTGTGTAGGTTTCCGGGTTGCATCCTGCCTCCTTAGGAGTCCATCACTTTCCTTACTATGTGCGCTGTTTCTAGGATCACACCTCCGGAGCTACTTCGACTTCTAGTTTTTTCCAAATTCCTTAATATTAATATTATTATTATTATTATTATTATTATTTTATTATTATTATTATTACGAAGATGGACTCTAATCGTATGGAAGAAGCCCACCACAGGGGGCCACTGACTAGAAATTGAAGCTTCCAAAGAATGTTATGATGCTCATTTGAAAAGGAAGAAACAGAAGGCAACAATTACAGAAAAAAAGACTAGTTGTTGGAAATAGAGATAAATTAACAAAAAATTAATAAATGAATACATGAAAAGAAACTTTAATAAATCTCTATTAAATATACAAAAAAAAAAAAAAAAAATGTACGGCAACAGTGCATTGCATCTTCGCTTGAACTTTCGAGGTTCTAATTACCCGACATCCTTAGGGAGACGTTCCACAGCCCAGCGGTGTGAGGGATTAAGCTGCACTGAATAAAGACTGATGTCAGATGCCAGAATGAAAGAGGAAGTGAAGTGGGGGAGGAAAGGAAAGTTTTTTTTGGGGCAGACCTACTTGCTTTCACTTCCTTGGCCTAGAGATGATACCGAGTTTGGATAACAGGAATTTAAAGGTTTATATGATTATGACTGGAACGAGTCCCCCCCACACTTCCACGAGTTAGGGTTGTGCCATCAGTTGCAGCTGACGTGGTGCACTGTAGGCATTACTTAGGGTTATTTGCAGTCACACTTCGGCCCCTGACTGCAATACCTTTCATTACTCTTACTATACCTCTGTTCATATTCTCTTTCTTCCATCACACTTTCCTTGACCATCTCTCAACATTGTTGCATAGTGCAACTGCAAAAGGTTTTCCTCCTTTTGCACCTTTCAAACCTTTTTGCTCTCAATTTCCATTTCAGCGCTGAATGACGGCCTCGCAGGTCCCCAGCGCTTGGTCTTTGTCTTTAATTCAGTATTTCTTCTTTTCTTCTAAAACAAGGTTAATTGAATTAAAATCGTAATGAAATTTGAAAGCAAATGATCAAAATTTTAACATTTGCAAAGGTATTCAAACATCCTTCTCTGTGACACTATTAAATCAATATTAATTTCCAGATTTTACTGAAACCAAGACCTAATTTATCCCAACGCATTCACAGTCGAATTTCCAAAGGAAATAAAAAAAATAAAGGTTCAAAGGCCCTTTGGAGCGGCAATTACTCCCTGTTGTGTGATCAGAAACAGATGTTTGTGTCGAGAGGGGCAGAATTGATGGCCAGTTACGGCCGGGGATATTCAGTGTTGACAAATCTTTTTGAGGTCCTTTTGGGGGTCCGACACCTCCATTTGTTACAGTCTCCCCTCAAATATAGAAATTACTGCAAGCTACCTTGCAAAAATATCGTACGAACACCAACCTGAAAGAGTGATAGAAAACGATCAGGCAAAGATCCTCTGGGACTATGGTATCAGAACAGATAGGGTGATAAGTGCCAATAGACCAGACGTAATGTTGACTGACAAAATCAAGAAGAAAGTATCACTCTTTGATGTCTCAATACCAACGGACACCAGAGTTGAAGAGAAAGAGAGAGAGAGAAAATGGATAAGTATCAAGACCTGAAAATAGAAATAAGAAGGATATGGGATATGCCAGTGGAAATTGTACCTTAATCATAGGAATACTAGGCACGATTCCTAGATCCCTGGAAAGGAACCTAGAAAACTAGATGCCGAAGTAGCTCCAGGACTCGTGCAGAAAAGTATGCTCCTAGAAACAGTGCACGTAGTAAGAAAAGTGATGGATCTAAGGAGGCAGGATGCAACCCGGAACCCCACACTATCAAAACTACCCAGTCGAATAGGATGACTGTGATAGACAAATAAAAATATGGAACCTGTCAAAATATAATAATAATAATAATAATAATAATAATAGTAATAATAATAATAGTTCTACTTAGGGAACTTGTAGCACCTTTGAAGTTTTCACGACAAAATTTTACCTAACAGAATTCCTTTACATATAGAATATACTTTTCATTCAAATATTGTTCGTTGAGAAAGTTTTATGAAAATCAGAGAGTTGGCTTGTGGAGTAACACTTGTCAAAAGAATTGTGAAGCTTATCTTACCGCCAAGGCTGAACCAGCTTCTTCAAGCGTTCGGCTGTGACTAGAAATTCTCTCTCTCTCTCTCTCTCTCTTATCTCTCTCTCTCTCTCTCTCTTCCTCTTCCTAATTCAAAGCATTTGCCTGCCTCTCTTTCTTCCAATATTGTCTTGACCCCAATCCTTTGTTCAACCTCTCTCTCTCTCTCTCTCTCTCTCTCTCTCTGGGGATTCATATCAGTTTTATGCTCTATAAGCAGGACTCATCGGTCCAATAACATGAGATGCAACTGAGATGGAGACCTGTGCTTCATATATTTTTTGTTTCTGTGTTTGGAATTGTTTTTCCATTGTTAGCGCAGACGTTTTGTTGCGCTAGGATGGTTGTTTTTTTTTCCTTGGTGATGGAATATATCTCCATTTCTGCTTTAATCATTTTACTCTAGAGTTTATTCGATGCTTCCTTTGGAATACAATTAATTTTGTACTTCTACCTCTCTTTGTGGTCTGTTTCTCTTCTTTGTAATTCTTTCACTTTGGAAGTTGTTGGCAAGAAAATGTCGTGTTTCCCTCTGGGTTGTTTATTTATCAATAAAGGACAGTTATTCCACTTTCTCGTTTTCGATGATGTTCAGATTTAAATTCCTTATTGATGTGTTTATCCGTCAAAGAGAGAGAGAGAGAGAGAGAGATGAGAGAGAGATGAGAGAGAGAGAGAGAAGAATCTAGCAAGCAAATATCCCTTAGAAGTACCTGTGTACAGGTAACAAGGAAATGAAGAGAGTAGTTTTGGGGAGACAGACAGAGACAGACAGACGCGAATACTGAGTAATAAGATTACATAATATTTTTATTTGAAGACCAGTTCAAGAAGCAACAAAATGAAAGTAATCAAGCAGTTTTTACAGAGAGAGAGAGAGAGAGAGAGAGAGAGAGAAGAGAGAAAGAAAGAGAGAGAGAGAGAGAGTGGAGGCCAAGATATGGGTACGTGTGTCATTTATGTCTTCAGTTCTCCTCATCAACTTCGATTCTGACCCAAACGATGGACAGATGAAACATCAGAGTGGATGGAAGATGGTGGATTGTTGCTATCACGGTTATCGCCTTCGCTGAATCAATTCCCCCTCCACCCCTCCCACCTTCTCACCCACCTCTCTCCTCCTCCCCCCCCCCACCCCCCTCCCTCAGAGACCTCAACCACATCCTCAACCCCCACACTTTCATCAATTTCCTCTGTTGTTGTGAGTTGGAGTGATAACAAAATATAGTAAAGGGAAAGATTAATGTTTGGAATCACGACGCCGAGAAAGGCGGAGAAAATGGATGATGACGGCCGTATAACTTTTTTATATACGCTATAGATATATTTTGATGATTGTGTATGAGAAATATACAAATATATAAACGATACTAATAATAATAATAATAATAATAATAATAATAATAATAATAATAATAATAATAATAATAATATTATTATTATTATTGCTATTATTATTATCATTATTATTATTATTATTATTATTATTATTATTATTGCCGTAACTGTCTCATTGTAGACGCCGATAGGAAAGGGAACCGGATACAATTGACCGAAGTTATTAAAAAAAAGAAAAAGAAAAAAAAAATGGCCTGGTGGAAGGATGGAGAAGTTGCTCCCCTATCACCTTGAAGGATACTCGAGCCGCCCCCCTCGATATCAATCCTCTGCTTCCATTCCTGTGGCAGGACCCTTCTTCAACATCCTTTCTCATCCATAGGACGACGCTTCCTTTGAATAAGGATCATCTCGGCATCTCCTCGTAGGTATAATCTCGCCCTGGAAAAGGAGGCCTTGGCGGTATTGTTAAGGCTGTGTGTCCCGAAGGATTATGGGACTAAAGGGAATGTCATATGTCCCTAAGGCCCTGGAGAAATTAGATTGAAGAGGTGGGGGGGGGGGGGGGCGGTGATTCTTGTTGCGGGACCTTCATCAGGAGATGATAATGGTTTTGAAAGGGGGTTTGGGGGGGGGGGGGGGTGGGGGGGGTGGGGGGGGGGGGGGGGGGGGGGGGGGGGGTGGGGGGGGGGGGGGGGGGGGGGGGCTGGGCCGGGGGTGGAAGGGGAATATTACAGAGCCATATCTCAGTCATTCACCCCATGTATGCCTCTGGAATGTTTCACAGACCGACCCAAATTTTCGGAATTTTACGCTGCTCTGGAATGGAGACCTATGTTATTTGTTTAGTTCATTCTTATTAATTAAATTATTTATTTATTTATTTACTTATTTATTTTTTTATTTATCTGACTTCTTTGAAAAGGAGACAACTGTTTATTTGTATGTTTACTTAATTGTTTTAAATGTAGCTGCTCTGAAATGAGGACTCAAATTTATTTGTGTGTTTTTTTGTTTATCTATTTAGAATCTGCTACTTTTCGTATCGTCGACAACTAAGAATTCCAACCTGATGTAAATTCATAACATTAATTTTTCTTAATATTTGTTTTTTTTTTTTTTTTTTATTATTTTTCTGTCAGCTTTTAATTTTTCTCTTATTTTCTCCTCTTATTTTGTATTTTAATTTCTCTTGTCTTTGGTACCTCATTGAAGGCCAGAAGGACTGGGGTCGAAATAGTGGCCGTTGAGGACAGATGAATATCGGAGGAATATTTGTATTTGTCCGTCTGTCGTTGGTATCAATCGATGAGCGGTGCTCTTTTGTTCCCTTTTCCAGGTACGACGAAGTGGGTGGGAGGAATGATGACGGTTGGGGATAGGAGGGGGAGGGTTGGGAGGGCGGGAGGTGTGTTGCTGTTGTTGGTACTTCTTGAGAGAGGGAGAGAGAGAGAGAGAGAGGGAGGGAGGGAGAGTTGTTCCATTCAGTGGCAAGAATAGCAGAAGCGTTTTTATTCTATACATTAAAAGGAAAACTCAAATCTGAACAGTGCCTGAACAATTATATATATACATATATATATATATATATATATATATATATATATATATATATATATATATATATATATATATATGAATAACTTGATCACGAAGTATATAAAACGTGATGCTATGTATGAATAAAGGTTTTTGCCACGAAGGAAAAAATGAAAAGCGAGATAGCCAAGCACTTTTCGATCTAGTGCACCCTTTACTCAAGGAGGCACAACGATGGTATCAGAAAAGAAAAACATAGTCAAAATAGACTTATATCCAAACTGCATTACAAAATTAGCAATAAGGTCGATTTCACTCTACAGAAACGGAGGAAAAGCCTAAGGGGAGGATAAGCGAATTTTTAGGCACGCCACACCTTGAGGATGACAACAACGTGTTCAACCATGATTCATCCAGAAAACAATACATTTTGAAAAAACAAGGAGGCATATACAACTTATTACCATGAAATTTTACAAAATGTCCCCCCCCCAAAAAAAAAATTATTATCAATGAAAAGTCGAAAAAACTGATATAGAAATATATCAGAGAGAGAGAGGGAGAGAGAGAGAGAGAGAGAGAGAGAAGAGAGAAATAATTAACTATATACATGTGGGACTAATTAATTAGTACTTCATTTATTTTAAGGTCCTTCATAAACATTTTACAAATATATGTGGATCCAAATGGTATAATCCCAGACTAAGATTTAGGTTGTTTTTATTAGTGATTTGTATAATTGCTGATTCCAGTAAATTTCTTGAAGCATAATCTTAGATCTAGCAATTACCGAGGTATCACCCCAATTAATACAATGAGATTTGTTTTTTCTAAACTGAAGGTACATATGGTGCTTAATACGTACACACAAAATTTTTACTTGACTGGTCCAACAACGTAAAAGATGGGCATTCCTTGTTGTAATGTCAGTTTGGATATTAAGCCTACTTTGACTATGTTTTTCCTCTGTACCATCAGTGTGACCTGATTAAAGGGTCGCACTAGACCGAAAGTGCTTGGCTATCTCGCTTTTCATTTTTCCTTGTTCGTGGCAACAAAAAAAACCTTTATTATTATTATATATATATATATATATATATATATATATATATATATATATATATATATATATATATATATTATATATATATATATATATATATATATATATATATATATATATATATATATATATATATATATATACACACACAACATATATATATATAGATATATATATATATATATATATTATATATATATATATATATATATATATATATATATATATATATATATATATATATTACACATACACATATATACATTTATGTCCTATACACAGTATATATTTGTTTTATATAAGTGTATATAATATATACAATATATATATCATTAAATTTTTTATCTCTTCTTACTTATATTGTGGACGTCCAGGGCCTCATAGAAAGGAAAGACGAAATTCACCAATAGACGAGGAGAGATTTCTGTTTACCTGAAGAGCAGGTCAAGGGAAGCAATTTGCAAGCACGATGTCTCTCATTCAGGAATCAGTCGATTCCTGCTTCAGTTCCCAAATGGAACGTGAAGGAATAAGAAAGTAAGTGTCGCGTTCAGACGCTGCATTCATCCAACTCTTTTCAGTTAGGGGGAAGTGTCTGTCCAACTATTTTCAGGTAGAGCGAAGAAAAGCAATTTTTTTGTGTTGATGGAATGTCAGGCCATGTTTGTTGTGTTCCTTTCAGTTTTGGAAAGTGGGTTCAGATGAGAACCTCCGCAGGCTAGACTGTAGGTTAGTGGTTTTCTAGAAGGAAAAGAAAGAACCAATCAGAAGAAAGTCCTCAACATTTATTGAAGTTTGTTGGACTTTTTTTATCTTTAGTTGCTTCAGAGAAGGGTTTATTTTTTTGTGTTTGCAAAGTGAGATAAGTTTTTTTGTTTGTAGATATTTAAATTGACGGTCCACAAAAGTGCATAAACCGAAAATATTACTTACTTAACTCAGATTGAGAACTAAAGAGCGGACTGACCTTTATTCTTTTGACTACTCCACTACCTTTCCCTTTCTCTCTTAAAAGTCTAAGAAATAATCCACAATTATTATTTATTATTATTATTATTATTATTATTATTATTTTTTTATTATTATTATTATTATGTTATTATTATTATCCTTTATTTGCAAAGACACCACGTGAAGGAATATTTTCAAACAAAAGAAAACTTCACTAGAGAGAGAGAGAGAGAGAGAGAGAGAGAGAGAGAGAGCTTCCCGCTTTCACTTCTTATCATAAGGAAAATAAAAGTGCTGACGTTACAGTATCTATAATAGAAATAGAACAAGTTCCCAAAGATGTCCATATGACAAATTTGAATATTTTGAAAGGGTTAACAGTCCCCAATATCCATGGTTTTGGTTCATTCAGAATTAAGTGTGTAATTTTTAGCAAATTCCAATATAACAATAACGGGATATGTTTCCATGTTCAGTTATAATTTTATTTCCGTATTCAGTTATAATTTTAATATTTTTGTCATTTTGAACAAACAACCGTACGTAAGCCATTTCCAAGACGCTGCTTGAACGAGTAAGAGAAATTCCAGCGGTGTCTTTAATACAGTTTTACAATTTCTAGAAGATGCCAATGTAATATGGGTTGTGTTGTCACTTTCACCTATAATTATATTTATTTTTATTATTTTCCTCAAAGATATACATAAGCTATTTAAAAGACGCTGCTTGAGAGAGAGAGAGAGAGAGAGAGAGAGAGAGTGAGAGAGAGGAAGTGTAATAGTGCAGCAGGTGTTCTCTCTCACCTGAGTAGGAGGAGCGGGTCTTTTCAAAGGAAATTGATTCTCCCTCACCTTCAAGACGGCACTCTGTCGTCAAAGACTCGGAATATATTCCCACAAGTGTGTTAAAGGAGCCTTTTCTTTCTATTTATCATTTTTTGTTTGATCGATAGGAAACATTCTGACGCACTTCACTGTAGGAATAAGTAACGACTGAATGTATCATCTATTTTTATTGCCATTTCGTTCCAGTTTTTCCAAGAATGGTTCGACTTTATATAACACAAATTATTAGCTCTAGAAGATAAAGGAGAGGAAATATAATGATTTGAATGTGGAACTGGGAGAAAATCTAACAATTGCAGGAGGAATTAACTGTTAGAGAGGTTGAATAGCAGACTGAAGAAATGTAAACTACAAGTGGGGGGCAGCTAAGGCCGGAGGGATTCCTACCTACTGTAGTAATGCCGGCAGTACACCATTGAGCTGGACTGTTGGCCCTACCCCTACCCCTCCACCCCTACCCCTTCTTAACGGGTCCAAATATGGAATTATTATTATTTATTGGAATCTTTTTATTTGGTGATCACCCGGATTCTGACCTTCTTGACTGTCCATCTTTCATTCAGGGTGAACTGTAAGCAGTGCAGAGAAACGATGAATTTTAAAAATGACAATATATGCCATTTTTTTTTATTTTTAGATTTATTGATAATGAAAGAGTTAAGAGGCAGTCTCAGGCGGTGCACTGTAGGCATCACTTAAGCTTATTTGCAGCGTCCTTCGGCCTTTAGCTACAACCCCTCTTATTCCTTTTACTGTACCTCCATTCACATTCTCTCTCTTCCATCTTGCTTTCCACTCTCATAACAATTGTTCCTTAATGCAACTGCGAACTTTCCCTCCTTTTGCTTCTGTCAAACCTTTCTTCTCTCAGCCCTTTGGCCTAAGTTCTATATTCCTTTAAGTGACGCTATTCTTTAGTGCAGGAGCTAGCTTAATATTGGAGAGATTTGCCTCCGACTCCAAGAAGCTCATTCAGGCGACATATTGAAGTGATAATTAGTTATTCACTGCAAACGATCCGTTGTCAGTCCCCTTGGGGCAGCCCTATTATTATGATTAATCAGCTGACGTCAGCGCTGCCGCGAATAATAACAATTCGTTCATTGTTCAGATAATCGACGCCTTCCTTGCGTAAAATGATCTTCCTGGAATGGAGATTTCGGTTTGACTAATTTCTCTCTCTCTCTCTCTCTCTCTCTCTCTCTCTCTCTCTCTCTCTCTCTAGTTTTTCCTATTCTTGTTTTTAACGAAATTCTAATGTTATTCTCGTATTGATTTTGTACTTTCCATGATGAGTGCATTTCTATTTATGACTCAGAAATATTGAGTGAAATTATCAGATAAATCAAGCGAATCACTAGATACAGAAGGACCTTATATTATGACCTTCCGTTGGTTACAGTCCTCGGAAGAGAGTCGATTATGTTAAGCCGAATACGATACAGTTTTCAAAAGAAGGTGGCTGGTTACATTTGCATTCCCTTTTTAAGCATCTCGTGACTCATTGTGACCCATTACCCATCACACCAAACTACTAAGGTCTCTTGCAAGTTTCTCAGCTTTTATTATTCCCGAATCTTTTCTCTTTCTTCACTCTTTCTAATCACTAAAATCATAGTAAACTCGGTACCCACAATATTGAACATTATACTCAAGTGAAAATTATGGAGAGAGAGAGAGAGAGAGAGAGAGAGAGAGAGAGAGAGAGAGAGAGAGAGAACGCAGCCTTGAATCTTCACAAAGGGGCTTTTAAGGTTAGGAATAAAAGCCCAGGTAATGAAATTAAGAGACGTACAAACTCACAAACGCCCAGTCTTTGTGCTTTGAACAAACCTCACCAAAGCGTCACTGTGGTTTCATAAAACGCCAGTATTATATTATTTTTATTTATTATGTG
>NC_087214.1:24616084-24633049 GCF_015104395.2 Macrobrachium nipponense
GCATTCACGTAAGTTTCCGAGAAAATAAACCACTGCAGCGCATCTTGCAACAGTCCGACAATTTCTGGGCGCCATGATGATATCAGCTGATCAGTTTTGTTTACTTTTTCCTACGGCTCCTCGAAACCACGAGTTCCTAGTGTGACGATACAACACTTTTGCTCGCGAGCATCGGCTGGATGCTGGCCAAAACCACGAGCAAGAAATGACTAGTGTGATACCAGCTTTAATCATTCGAAGACTCGTTTACGTCATTCCACCACCAGCTGCTACAGTGAAATTTATCTCATTTTAAATTATATGTATTCATAAATGTCTAACCATTTAAATTAAATTTATTATAAATATTTAAAATGCATTTTTTCCATCTCTACCTTTTCACTTAAAAATGCAAAGTTTAATTATATGATCCTGGTCATTTCATATTGATTTTATATTTACATATTTAAACCCCCCCTAATTTTTCCGCTTGGTCCTTCAAACTTTTAGATTAATATTTTTAAGCACTGGTGTGGAATGTTGGTCGTGTCTAGTTGGGCGGTGTCCGGGTCCCTCTCCTCTCGCGTTATACGTGTTAGTTTTTTATTTGAAAGTTGATTTGTGTGTGGTGTGTTGTCTATTAGTTAAAGATGACGGAATCGGAAAACCGTGAACGTACTACTATACACAGTAAGGTTAGTGTATTGTATACTAAATTGTGTAATGCTGTTGATTCTTTGGATAAAGCTGAATTGCAAACAGAGTTGAGTTTTCTGAGTGAGTACAGTCAAAGATTGCAGAGCTTAGATGGTTTGATTTTGAGTAAAGTTAGACTGGACTCCTTAGTTCCGCAGGAGGATTTGGATAGGCAGGATTCTGAATGTGAGGAATATTATCGTAAAATTAAATTACTGTCAAACAAAATGCAATCTAGACTTGATAATCTCACCTTACAGATTGATAATAAAACTCCTTGCAGAACTAGAATTGATTTGCCCAAGTTGAATTTGCCTCAGTATTATGCAGATTCTAAGGAAGATAAATTTACATGCAAGCGATTCTTTGAAGTTTTTGAACACTTGACTGCTCCGTATAATTTAAATGAAGTAGAGAGGTATAATTTACTTGAGCAGCAATGTCATAGTAGAGCAAAGGCTATGATTAGTTCCATAAATGTGTCCCAGCAAACTTATGGTCAGGCTAAACAAATTTTGATCGCAGCATTTGCTGATGAAATGCCTCCGAAGTTTGTCCTCATTAAAGAGTTAACTGACTTGAGGTTTGTTTGGGGCAAGGATGATCCATATATTTTTTATGCTCATATTAAGAAGCTGATTGATGCAGTGAAAGATAATACTATTGATTTGGACACTGTTATGCTTTATTTTGTGTGGTCTTCACTGCCTACTAAATTTCAAGATATCATAGTTGCGATCACAAATAAGTCTCATCCTACTTTAGATGATGTCACTGGTTCAATTAAACACTAGTAAAGGAAGTCCATGTAAGACCGCAGTATTGGCTTCTAGTTTGAATACTAGTGTAACAAGGAGTACATGTATGCTTTGTAATGCTAGAGATCACAAAATTGCCAGTTGTACAAAGTACTTGGAAGTATCTGATAAAATAAAGCGATTGAAAGAATTGAACAAGTGCTTTAAATGCTTCAAAGCAGGTCATAATAGTAATGGGTGCAGATTTCAAACATCAGGTGTATGCTTCAAATGCAAAAAGGGTAAACACTGGAGTTTTTTGTGTAGCTCAAAGCCAACAGATTCTAGTAATAGTAAACAAACTACCACAAAGGTGGTTAATGTTGTCGAGAGTGTTAATGAAATTCCATCAACTGTTACAGCATCCATTCATTTGGATATTGTTGATTCTTCATTACCATTACTAACAGTGACAACTGAACATGATCGCGTAAAAGTGGATACAGATTTGGATTCATATGCCAGAATTCCTTTATTGAGGAAAGTTTAGCAGATTTCTTGAACTTAAAGGTAGTAGATCCTAAGATACATTTGATTATCAAGGGGATTAATACTAATCAAAAGATTTGTACTAAGTCAGTGAGTTTTCCTTTTAAGATTGGTGATGTAAGTTATGAAATTACTTGCATTTGTATTCCTAAGATTAAAATTCAGATGAAAGCTCCTCATATGTCTAAATTAATAGAACTGCTAAGGCAGAGTGGTAATGAGGTTGCTTATGATAAATTCAATGGTGTAAACAGAATTCATGACATTGATGATATAAAGCTACTGAAAGGTGCAAAGGATTGGTATTGTGTGATGAGCATGGAGAGTGGAGTACTAGGTCAAAAAGACAGACTGACTTCTTTTTACAGAATTGATGATAAACTAATATTGATTGGTTCTTTTTCTGACTGGATAAAGAATCTTTCCGATGTAGCAGATACATCTTTGATGTCTAATAAGAAGATTTCTGAAGAAATAGAATCTACTACTTCATACATTGGCACTATGGAGATTGATTCTGATGGATTTGACTATGAAGTGCCAACACTTGATGGAATATGTAATTTTGAAGCATGCCAGATATAGCAGAGGTTGCGGATTATTCTCAGTTGGGTCATAATTGTAAGATATTCTTAAATATGGAAGAAGAGAATTGTATTGAATGTGTTACTAATGAAACTGAGCAAGAAGTGACAGATTTTATTTTACGCAACATTCTGAAAGATATTATGTTGTACCAATTCCTTGGTTGACTAGATATAAAGATCTTCTTGGATCAAATGAGAGACTTGCTTTCAAGGTTCTGTGCAGTCTGAAGAAGAAATACATGAACTGTAATGTTCTAAAGCGAGTTGTTGAAGTTTTCCAGTCACAAATTGATTTGGGAATCATTGAGAAAGTTGAAGATTTTGAAGAATATAACGGGAAATTTCCAAAATATTTCTTCATTAGCCACAGTCCTGTAATTAAAGAAGAAAGAGATACTACGAAAGTAAGAGTTATTTACATGGCGAATCTTGCAGAAAAGAGACCTGATGGTAGTAAAGGCATTAGTCTGAATCAATGTATTCACCCAGGTTACAACAAGAATTTTAAAATAAGTGATGCATTGACCATGATGAGGTTTGACAAGTTTGTACTTGGATTTGATATTTCAAAAGCCTTTCATAGATTTGCCATTGATGATGAGAATTCCTCAAAATTTCTCTTTTATTGGTTTGAGGATGTTGAATCCAGAGATTTTACACCTGTTGTGTATCGCTCAAAGCGAGTAATATTTGGGATGTCTGTTTCTCCATATCTGTTGCAGTGCAGTCTTTATAATAAGCTAATATTGGAGACAGATGGTGATGCTGAAGAAATTCAGGAATTGAAAAAAAGAATCTACCAGGGCAGTTATGTTGATAATTTTCTGATTGGCTGCGCAGATGAAGATGAAGTTGAAATGGTTCACAGGGAAGCCAGTACAATATTTGAGCAGCATAAATTTCCATTGCAGCAGTATGTTACTAATTATTCTCAATTTCAGTATGAGATTGACTATAAAGTTGGCACAGAGACTCCACAAGAGGTTAAAATTCTTGGCACGTGCTGGGACAGATATAATGATGTAGTAAAGGCCACATGTGTAAAATTAAATGTTGAAGCTGATACTCCTAGGCAGATTTTGAGTTCAGTAATGAGTATATTTGATTTGAATAATGCTAACTTGCCTGTTTTAAACAGATATAAGATTTTCCTCAGGCAATTACAGTCGGATTATGAAGATAAATGGGATACTACTCTTCATGGTGCTCAGCTAAATGAATGGAGAAACATAGCTTCACAATTCAATAATGGTGAAAGGCTAGAGATACCAAGATATATGGGTAGCAGAAAGTCTACTTTTGATATAATTGCAATGAGTAATGCGAGTAAAAACTTTATTGGATGTGTTATTTACTTGCAGGAGAGAGATTCAAAGTTGGTATCCTTCGTATCTGCCCATAATAAGATTCTGAATAAAAATCTGCAAGGGCGAACTATGCCTGTACTCGAACTCACTGCAGAAGAGTATGCATTGCAAAGGGCTTTTGAGCTGTATAAAATGCTCAATTCTTGTATTGTGCCTATTGCAGTTAATGACGTAATGTTGTTTTCAGATTCTACGATTGCCTTAAGTTGGCTAGCTGATTATGAGAACTTGAGAACAAAGCTTCAAAAGAGAAGTGTATATGTGAATAATAGAATCACAAATATTGTCGACCTCTAAGTCTATACACTCGGTGAAGTTAGCTCATGTAGGATCAAATGAAAATGCTGCAGATTTCACTACTAGATTAGTATCTTTCTCAAAGTTGAGAAACTCTTGTTACTTGACCGGACCCGAGATGTTACGGGAAGATTTAAGTTTACTGGAATGGCTTGTAATTCCTAATCCAGGCATGATTAGTGATGTGGGTGTACCCAAGCTGGTTGTAAATAAGGCAAGTGTTGAAGATATGTCAGTTGGTACAGTTGTTGATATAACTAAGTATTCTTCACTTGACAAAGCGGTTAAAGTACTAATGAAAGTTAAGCTTTTCATAAACAATATAAGATTAAGAATAAATTCTAAGAGCCAGCAGTCAATTGCCTTATTAGATGCAAGCTACCAAAAATGCAGTTATGATTTGCTAAAGCTTGATCAACAGAATTGCTTTCCAGATTTACATGATTTTTTCACTTCAAAACGGAAAGCAAAAAAGTCTATTCCTAAGCTAGTTAGTAGAATGAATGTATTTTGTGACTGATGGTATTCTTAGAGTAAAATGTAAGATGGGAAAGATGTCTAAAGGTATGATGTCGAGAACTCCAATGCTCATTAGTAATAATAGTGATTTCGGTAGAATACTGATAATGGACACTCACTTGAAGTTTAATCACTCAGGTACTTACTATGTGTTACATAAATTGAAACCGGCATTTTTTCTGCTTAAGGGATTTTCAACAGTTAAGAAGGTTGTGAATTAATGTTACCACTGTAAACGTTTTAATAGTAAACCAGTTAAAGTTAATGCTAATGACTATAGAGAATGGATTGTAAATCCCATAAAGAGGTTTTTTTTCTGTATTTTTCATTGATTACTTTGGGCCATATTTCACAAGGTATGGAAGTGACAAAGTTAAAACCTATGGGGTAATCTTTAAATGTATTTGGTCTAACATGATTAATGTTGAAATAGTGACTTCAGCTGATTCTAAAGGATTTTTATTGGCTTTTCAAAATCATGTTTACAACTATGGTTTGCCTAACAAAGTATTTTCAGATTCTGGCTCAAATCTTGGTGGTGCATTCACATGGATTGAGGAATGTCTGAAAGCAAGTGAGGTGCAGGAATTCTTCAATCAGAGGGGTGTCGATGTCACTGAATTTTCACAATATCCTCGTGGTTCTCTGAATCGTGGTATTGGAGGTATCATAGAGTCCGGAGTTGGTCTGGTAAGAAAGTTAATACAGGGAGCAATCCATAATAATATTCTAAATTTTCTGGAATTTTCTCATGTAATTAAACAATGCATATGTTCCGCTAATAAGAAACCCATTTCTGAACTTGGCGCATTGAGGGAACAGAATGTGAATGATGATTTTCAGGTGCTGTCACCTGAGTTTTTGAAGTTTGGATATGATACACAGGTTATGGAATGTATATATCCCGAAGGTCAACTTGATGATTATGACTCTTCTGATTTGGGTAAGGACTTTCAGCGTTTGATTCATATTAAAGAGAAATTGCGTATTAGTTATCACAATGAATTCTTATTTGGATTGTAAGATCAGGCAACTAAATACAGAGATAATTACCCTAGAGAGCACGTTAAAATCTCAAAAGGTGACATAGTTTTGATAAAGGATTCAATGGTTAAGGCTCCCAATTACCCTTTAGCTAGAGTTCTTGATGTTATTTATAATTCTCTTGGTGAGGCTGTTCAAGTACAATTGGTCAAGGGTAATAAAAGTGTTGTTTTTAGGGATATATCGTCTGCTATTCTTTTGGTTAAAGGTGATGGGTTAACGTGATTCTCTTATTGATCAGTTAGATTTAAATCTTGTACCTCAGAGTGATTCTAATGTTGTTTTTAATGACAATATTGCAAGAATTCAACGGGGGGCTGCTTTGATTTGTTCTGAGAAGAATAAGCAGCTAGCTCAATCTGGTCTTGTATAGAAATTTAAATTTAAATCCACGGGGGGCAGATTGAAAAAACTTCAAATTATCAATTTGAATAGTTCAGTATTTATACATTTGGCATACAGAAGTGTCGCTAATTGCCCCTTTGCTTTTAAATAGTAACTACTTTACAGGAGTTATATCTGCCTGCCGCTAATGTCTTTGTGAAGTTTTTTCACACAGTTAACCAGTCTTCAGCATAACCTTACACGGGAGTGACGAGGAGCAGCTCTCTTTCCCTCTCTCTCATTATTTAAGTGGATTTAAGGATTTATACACTCACACTGGATTTATGACTCTGTCCTGGATTACTACCGTATTTAGTGCTGGATTAATTACTATGGATTTTTTCTCTATCATGGACATAATTACACACTGATTCATCGAGGATGGGATCCGGACGCTGCTTAGCGATGATCGTCTATTGAATGATTTTTTCCACACTCGCCAGAACTGTTATCGCAACAGGGTAAGCATAAGGGGCTTTAATGCTTGTTCTTGCGTCACATATTCTATATGCCAGTGTTTTGAAAATTATTTCAAGCATTTTAATTTATTAAATTCTTGCTAGATTGAACCTATGATTTCAATGCAGTCTATATTTTTATTTCTTAGGTATTTGACTACTCGTTGAATTTGCTATTTGTTATACTGATAATTTGAGAGCTTTTGTGATTTAGTGTTGATTTAAGTAAATATTTACGTAAGGTGATTTTCGTGATTAGTTAATTGCTGTTTTCGGTGATTCGTTGATTTCAAGATTTTATTGATTTATATGAAAATTGTAGATTTTAGTCATGCGATTGCAGTAATTGATATTTTGATTAGTGTTGATTTTTTTTTTGGTTTATTTTAGTTACTTTTTGTTAGTGTTGTATCTTTTGTTCTGATTTTTCCCGTGGTTGATTCTCCTTTACTTTGTATTTTTTAGCGGATGAGTGAAAGGAAGAAGTTGTGAACCTTCATATCTCGTACAAAAGTGCATTTCTTCGTCCTCGCTTGACATTCTTTATCATTCGAAGACTCATTTAAAATGCATTTTTTCCATCTCTACCTTTTCACTTCAAAATGCAAAGTTTAATGATATGATCCTGGTCATTTCATATTGATTTTATATTTACATATTAAACCCGCCCCCCCCCCCCCCTTTTTTCCGCTCATGCAACGTAAAAACACCATATAAACAAACAAACCTGGCAAGATGTCATCTGTTTCAAAGTCTCTCTTGCAAATTTATGCAAGCCTTCATAGATTGTAAATCTACTGCCCACTTAATAGAAGTCAATAGAAAACTTCAGCAACTGGTAGACAGGTTAACAGAAGAAAATACTGCTCTGTTTAATGATAAAAAAAAATTGGGAAAAAGCGAAAAAAATATTAGGTCAGATTTAAACTTCATACCAAAGGGGTGTGTCTGAAACGCAGACCAGACTAGGGAAATTTGTTAACAGATAAACAAATTAATGCAAAGTTAGCTGGAAAACAAATTGTAAATTATGCTTATGGTGTTATTGCTGAAGCGCTGTTACTGCACAGACTTAGTCCAAAAACATACAAATATCTAAGAAACGAAAAAAAAAAAAAAAATCTTCCTCTCCCATCTGTTAGTACACTTAACCGCCGTGTGTCTAACCTGAATATTGAACCTGGTGTGCTATTGCCAGTGATGCAACTTTTGAGCCAAAAAACTGAAAAAATGTCACATTTTGAGGGCCTTTTGTGTACTCTCATTTGATGAGACAAGTGTTGCATCTGACTGGACCCATGAGAAAGGCAGTGACATAATACACGAACCCAAAAAGAAACTTCAATGTGCCATGTTAAGGGGATTGACAACCCCTTGGAAGCAGTTAGTGTATTACAACTTTTGACACTGACATGACTGAAGACATATTGAATAACATAATTATTAAAGTGGAACAGGCTGGATTGATTGTGGTTGCTATGGTGTCTGACATGGGATCGACAAATCTTAATCTGCTGAAAACACTTTGTGTAAACATTGAAAACCCAAGCTTTCCAAATCCAGCATCTAATGACAGGGAAATTTTTGTATTTGCAGATGCACCTCATCTAATCAAACTAGTCAGAAATAATCTGTTTGATTCAGGTTTCAAATTAGATGGAAGCAAAGGATGCAAATATGTGACAAATTTTAGTATACGAGAGATAGTCAAGAGAAGTAGGAAAGCCTTGTAAAGACATCGTTCAAATTAAACGATAATCATATTGATGTAGAAGGACCTAGAAGAATGAATGTTCGTCTAGCTGCACAGCTGTTATCTGAAACAACAGCCAAATCTACACAGTTTTTTGGTGAGCAAGGACTATTAAAGAGTAAGGATTGGGATACCACTAGTCAATTCATAATGCTAGCAGATAGGTGGTTTGATCTTCTTAATTCAAGGGTATTCACACATTCAAATAAATCATCAAGAAATGCTTATGGGGCAAATTTGGAAACACAAAATCAGATTTTGGAACAAATAATTGAGACTGCAAAAGAAATGAGAGCTTGTGGGAAGAATTTCTTGTATCAATTTCAGAAGGGGCTAATACTTCTTCAAAATACCTCTCTAAGCTGTACTGAATGTTAAATAAGAAGTATAATGTACCTACTTGCTGATTTACAGATTGAACCAAGATTGTTTAGAGCATTTTTTCTGCTGTCTTAGACAAATGAATGGAAACTATGACCACCCATCCTCTGTACAAATGAAGTACAAAATAAAAAAATTTCTTCTTGGAAATTGCCTTGATGGGATCTCGGTATAACACTGAACAAGAATGCAATGATACCAATTTTTCAGATGTAACACTTGCTAAAATAGATACCACTGCTCCTAACATTAACGCAGAAAATTTAGAGGAAGAACTTTGCTTTCCTGCAATGATTTTTGCAGTGGATGAGGATGAGCTACAATGTGATGAACCTCCTTCATTTGATGTCCAAGGTATGACTTTTGAGGTGGCCATGGAAACTGAGGCACTTAGTATGTTGGGGGTTTCTTGGTGAAAAAATTTCATCAATATGAATTCCTAGGATCCAGTGTTACAAAGGATAATAATACTTGGCTTTCAGCCATAAGTAGGAGTGAAGGGAAACTAAAAAAAAACAAACCAGGATTTTTTTAAACAGTTACAAACCATGGAAATATTGTCGTTGCGTATTTCATAAAGTGCAGAATATTCTTCAGAATGCGAATTCTGAACACAAAAATATCAGAAAAGAGAAATATCAGGAAAAAGAATGCCAAAATTAATAAACAAGAATTTCCCGGTGCAGAAAAAAAATGTAGATATAGAAGAAGAAAATAATAAAGCATGAGTAAAAGCCAAACTCGCAAGAAAAGAAAAAAATTAAAAATTTTTTTAAGGGTAAAAAAGAAATTGAATTGTAGAAATAAGCTATAATAGATTAAAACGTAATGTACAGTAGTATGTAATATGTAATAGTATGAAATAAATTAGATTTCAAGTTTTTGTGTTCTGGTCAATTTTGCACCTTAGCATATTTGTTTTTCTTAAATTTGAAGATATGATTATTGAGAGGTCACCATTGTATAAATATAAATCGCCTCCATTATATATGATAACAGTAATAATTAACAACAACAACAACAACAACAACAATAATAATAATAATGATAACCATAATAATAAGAGTAATAATAATAAAACAATAATAATAATAAGATAAAGAGTATAATTATAAAAATAACAATAATAATAATAATAGTACAAGAAGCCAAAGAAGAATAATAATTATTATTATTATTATCATTTTATTATTCATTTGGTGTTAATATCAAAAGTATTATAATAATAATTAATAAATAAATAATAATAATAATAATAATAATAATAATAATAATAATAATAAAAATAACAATAATAATAATGATGGCAGGTCCACAATAATATTTTTAAATCATAATGTTACTTTGCTGAGGATGAACCTGGTGCAGGGTTCGAAACTCTTATCCAAAATAAACTTTTTATATATCTTCACTGCATATTTTGTGGGACCTGCAATCAGTGTTTTATCATTTTCGACAAACTGAAAATGGCCCCAATAATAATAATATAGTATCAAAGAGCCAAAAAGAATAATAATTATATTATATATTATTATTTGGTGTTAATATCAAAAGTATAATAAAATAATAATAATAATAATAATAATAATAACAGTATAATTAAATGTGATTATGAATAAGCAGTCGAGAGAGAGAGAGAGAGAGAGAGAGAGAGAGAGAGAGAGAGAGAGAGAGAGAGAGACGCGTCTTAGTTTTTGAACCAAGTGACGTCACATTAATAACTGCTATCCATCCGAGTGAAAGCTACGCGTGGGTTGACCTGTAAAATTCTGTTGGCCTTGCGTTTTTACCTCACTTAGGGGACACTTAGGACAATTCTTCGCCACACCTACAAGTCACTATTGGGTAACGCATTACCCCACTGATATGCCACTTTTTGGTAACACTCTACCCACTTCTGGGCCACTTTTGGGCACGAGCTCTTGCACACATAAGACCGTAATAAGGCCTAGGCATACGCAAGACAAACTTCCCATCAGGGTCCTTGTAAGGGCCTCTCAACTGAAGGTGTTCTTCCCTCCATCCATCCTAAGTGCCTGCATTGCTATCCATGTGAGTTTATCTTCCTCACTTGACTAAGCAAGTTGTAGGCCCCAACGAGGGTTTATGAAGGGGGAGAGAAGTGAGTAATTATCATGCTGGGACGTGAAATAAATTTTAAAAAATGAAACAATGAAGCTCTGTTGGGGTAATGTAATGAGCAAATATGATCGTCATGTATTTTCAGTTCAATTTCCATTTCATTGTCCTTGTTGCCTCACTGGGCGAGTAATCCTTGGTAATGGATCATTTGCCATTAATCGTTGACTCTACCTGTCTCTCACGACTATATTTTAGTTGTATCCCCTGTCATTGTTCGTAACTTAACCGATAACGTATTTACATCGCTCGTGTATACATGCGTACTCATGAGAGAGAGAGAGATTTAAGTGTACTGGCGTATATTGAGTCCCATGGTATGATGGACTGAGGCCAATTTCCATAGAACAAATATCTGTATGCAAATTAGACGTTGGACGTTTATGTTCAAAATTGGGTTTTCCAATCTGAATATCTATTATGCATTATTTATATTTTCGTGATTGACGTGACTGAAGCTTTGATTAAATAATTTAATCTTATATTTCTTTAATAAAACAATGAATTGATATCAAGAACATCCATTTTAGAATGTCATTGATTTGTGGAAGTAGGTTCTGATAGGCCTATATAACATTTTCTTTTAGGCATAAGGTTTATCAATGGTAGGAGGTTCTGTGTTTGAATGAGGGTGAAATTTGTGAGAACCCCGATTTGCTTAAAGTGGGAACTCAGTCTATTGGCAACGAATGGGAACTCTAACTTCTGATAACAAATGTGGGAACGTAGTCTTTGGAATCAAATTAGGAAATAGGAATTTATCTCTGGGAACACACTGGGAACTTAGTTTTTGGAACCATTTGGGAATTATCCTGCTGGGAACTTGGTCTTTAGAATCAGATGGAAATTCAGCCCTCTGGGGACACATTGGCAACTCAGTCTTTGGAATTCAGTGGGAATTCACTATTCTGGGAACACATTGGGAAATTTGTAATTAGAATCAAATGAGAATGAAACCTTGTGGGAAAATAGTGGGAACTCAATTTTGGAATCAAGTGGGAATTCAACCATCTGGGAATACATTTGGAACTTAAAATTTGGAATAAAATGGAAACACTTCCTTCTGGGAACAAAATAGGAATTCGGTCTTTTCAAACAGTTGGGAATTCAATCTTCTGGGAACAGAGTGGGAACTCATTTTTTTGAAAAATGGCAACCCGGTCTCGTATTATGAACTTGTTCTCGTGGGGACAAACAGAAACCAAGCATAGATATCAGCTGGAAACTCGGTGTTTGGGAGTGTATGGGAACTCAGTCTCTTGGGAACAAAGCGGGAACTTGTAGTGTTGTGAGATTAAAATGTGTAGACAATTTCATTCAAAGAGAAGTGCCGACGTGAGTAGTAACTGGAAAAAAGAAAGCAATGTGATGATAACACTTGCAATGTTGAATAATAACCTGACACTTATCTAGTGTATGAAGTGACTGTTTACATAGTGAATAAGATAACAATGTATAGAATGAAGGACAACATTGCATAGTGAATAACATATCATTATATATTGAATGAAAGAGCCATGTATACAGTGAAAAAGGTAACTAGCACTTTACATAGTAAATAACAAAACTTTATATAGTGTATAACATACATAACACTATATATATATATATATATATATATATATATATATATATATATATATATATATATATATATATATATATATATATATATATATAGTGAAAAACATAGGTGTATTCGACCGCAAGGCCTCAAAACAGTGGCAGCCAACGTCACTCTTCTGGAAAGGACGCGAAGGCCTATTTGCTAACTTGGCAGCCTTCACCCCTTACCATTCCCACCGTCCCGTTCCCTAGTTGTAGGCATCCCTCCTCTCCCCCTTACTTCCCCCCCACCCATCCCTCAGGCAGTTGTCTATCATCACCTCCACTCATAAAATGCAAATGCACTGGAGGCCATTCGAGCAATGGAATGAGTTCCAACAATGCCAGCGACACATGACACATGATCCCCCGTGACGCTCTGTCTGTCTGTCTGTCTGTCTGTCTGTCGTGACGATGGACTTGATTGTAGAATTTCATCGAGGGAGATATTTACAGACGAATATTGGATCCTTAAAAATTAAAAAAAAAAAAGTCCCGAGTCGCACGACTGAGTTTTTCAGTGCTTAAAGAGGTGGTATTGGGAATTATTCTCTCTCTCTCTCTCTCTCTCTCTCTCTCTCTCTCTCTCCTCAATCTCTCTCTCTCCTCTCTCTCCGCAATTTCAGGCCGTGATTCAGTACAGTCGATTGACCAACTTGTTTGTCCAGTGTCGAGTTTTCCATTAATACCTAAAATGTGTTTATTTATTTCTGTATTTTTCTTTTGCCACTGCGTCTGTATAAGATCATTTACCTTTATTTCTTTTATATGTGCTTTGATTTGTAGCTATTTTACAATAATGTTTTCCAAAATACACAGAATATATTTTTACTGTAGTTTACTTAACAGTAAAATATTAGAAGAGATAGATTAGAAATGTCTATTTAGTCAAGCACTACATTCCTGTTATAGTCAGACTTCCTCAAAGCTTAGATCTTGTCTTTTAATTTGCTGGAGTCAGGTTTCCTGAAATGTTACTTGCTAATTAATTTTAAGATTTTAATAAAATCTTCAATTGCTAAATAAACCCTGTTAAAGTTCTGAGATAAAACTGCATTAAATTCGTTTATATAACAATTTTAAGGAGATTTTAGAACAATGTAGAAATTTATGCTGCTATAACTCCAGTCGTCGCTTATGGAGAAATTCTCCTCATATCCTAAGATCCTAAGTTCAACTCAGGCAAATGTTGACAGTTACGTAATACGGTTTGTAAAACATGTCTCTTTAAGGGAGGAAACTGAAGCTGTTTGTCCTTCCCTCTTTTTTCCTCCTCCTCCTCCTCCTCCTCCTCTTATTTCTCTACTCATTAACAAAGAGGGAAGGCGCCAAGATCAGCATGGCAAATATCTTCCTCTTGTGTCACCTCATTTATAGGAGGAGCAGCCTCCCTTTCTCTCTTTCACAACTGAAGTCTTTTATTTTCGTGTATGACGATGAAAAGTAATTGTCCGCGTAGCAGGGTGGTGCCATCATTGCACATCACACGGTGCACTGTATGCATTAATGAAGATTCTTTGTAGCGTCCTTTCGGCACCAAGTTGCAACACCTTTCATTCCTTTTGCTGTACCTCCGCTTATATTCTCTTCTTCCATCTTACTTTCCACCTTCCCTAACAAATGTTTCATAGTGCAATTGCGAGGCCTTCCTCCTGTCACACCTTCCAGTTTGTTCACTCTCAATTTTTCTTTCATCACTGAATGACCTCATACGTCTCTGCACTTGGCCTTGGGCATAAATTTTGTATTCCATTCTGTTTGGTCCGTAAATAAAAAAGGAAAAAAATCAGGCGTTTCTGAAAGCAGACGCGTTTCACAGCTTGTCCTGGCAAAGAGATTTCTTATTCGCTCATTACTTATTGAGTGTTGGGTGCGATGACTTATTTATAATCTTCTGTAGGTAGGAAGAACCATATTCCCATTTGTGGTTATCCATTGCAACTTTTTATTTCCTACGTTTGTATCTCATCGGTGAAAGAGGCAGACTGCAGCTGTCTTTATTGGAATCCCAAATGAAATTCAGATTCCTGTAACCCCAAAAGCGGAAAGGAAGCAGAGTAACCAAACAAGCACACAGCTCCTTAACTTCTCTCTTTCCCCATCGGGCAGATCCTCCAAAGAGTCGACCAATAGAAATATCTTGTGCTTGATGAAAGCAGGATCTCATTGGGAGACCCGAATGACTCTTCATCAAGGCTGGGCAGTGTTTGGATATGTCCCCAGTTGGCGTCCACGCTACAGTAAAACGTCATTAACAAGTCGGCAACTCACGATATACATATCACAGACTGGTCAGCAATGACATACATACCACCATAAGGTCAGCAGCAACTTATCGCATACACATCTCAAACAGGATGACGACAAGTCAACAACCGTCATTGGACGACGACAGTTTGGCAAATGCTGGATAATAGTTATACTTCTTTCTAATGAACACCATAATATTCTTTGGAAGCTTGAATTTCAAGTCAGTGGCCCCTTTGGTGGGCTTGTTCCTTATGAATACGGTTCATCTTCTGAATAATAATAATAATAATAATAATAATAATAATAATAATAATAATAATAATAATAATAATATAATAATAATAATAATAATGATGATGATGAATATATGATGATGATAATAAAGTTGAGGTTGAAGGTTATAAAACCCCCTTTCCCTTCTACCTTTATCTTCTTTTTTTCGGGCCTAGGTAAAGAATTGATTAGTAAAATGATCGTCAGCAGAAGTCGTCAGTTTTTGGTCGAAAGTGAATGCTATCGCTTCCCTCTGGTTCGGTAACTACCAGACACACAAATAAACCTGCGTTTAGTAACTACCAGCCTCTTGGAGAGAGGCCTCCTTCAGCAGTGTTCTGTTTTACTCTCCTTTTTTATATTTATAACAAACGATATGTACTACGTATTTCAGTTGTATTCCACATGGGAAAATGAAAAAAAGGTATGTCTCAGAAAATGCCCAACAGTTTCGTCCTCCAATGGACCTCTTCTTGGAGCGTTTTTTTGTGTATTGTCATATGTTTCCTGGTTTTCTGATCTATGCTGCGGAGTTCTGCCTTCGTCCATTCGACTGTTCCTGCGCTGTATTCTTGATTACTGGCAGTGCCCATGTGTTTATGGCTTTTATCACTATTTTCCGGCGTTGAGTTTTGACTTGAGTATCGCCTTGAGTCTCTGCATGTATTATTATTATTATTATTATTATTATTATTAATTATTATTATTATTATTATTATTATTATTGCCGTAACCGCCACCTCGCAGACGCCGACGGAAAAGGCAACCGATTACAATTAACCGACCTGAAATGTCAAGGTTGGGGGAAGGATGCAGAAGAAGTGGTTCTGTATCCTTTGAAGGACACTGGGGACGCTCTTTCATCTCAATCCTCTCCTTCCATTCCTACTTCAGGACCCTTCTTCAGGCATCCTTCCTCATCCTTATCCTTAGACGACGCTTACTTCGAGTAAGGATCATCTAAGCCTCTCCTATAGAGTTGTACGCCCTTGGACAAGAAAACTTGGAGGTAGTGTTAAAGATGTGCTCCCGAAGGGTTTTGGGACACAAGGGCATATAATACATATGTCCCCAAAGCCCCTAAAGAAATTAGATTGAAAAGGGGGGAGGGGCACCTCTGCTAGCGACATTCTTCAAGAGATGATATTGGTTTTGAAAAAGGTGGAGGGACGTGTGGTTGGGGGGGGGGGGGGGGGAGGCGAGAGGGGGCGTGGATATTACTGAGCAGTTACCATCCAATCAGTTCAAATGAGGTTTCAGGGTTTGTTCACAGACGGGAATTCTTGGAAATTGACGCTCCTCTGGAATTGAGATTCCCCTGGTTTATTTGTTTATTATTTATTTATTTATTCATGTGAATCAGACGGGTAATTCTGTTGTTCATACATGTATGTTGATTGCAAGTAATAGGCGTAATCTGAAAACCTCTCTCTCTCTCTCTCTCTCTCTCTCTCTCTCTCTCTCTCTCTCTCTCTCTCTCTCTCTCTCTCTCAAAAGCCCATAATGGTACCACGATGATTTACATATCTAATTATCTCCGTAACTTATTAACTTATAAAAACATTGAATAAATTAAACCATATTAAATTATTTTTAAAATGACTCGCCTCATTTTGTGTTTCTTTTTAATACTCATAAATACCTTTCCATTTTTTCTCTTAAAGATTTAAGAAAGATTCCACAACCCCAAACTATTATACTCATACGCGAAAAAGATGAATAAAAGAAGAATAAAAATAGGCCCTCTAAGAATTGAAGGGAGAGTAACGAATGAAAAAAGGAAATTTGCAACATATTGGCAGAACGATATAAGAGAGAATTCACCCCTAGAATAGATAATGAAGATAATGATATAGAAGTAAGGGACGAAAATAGTGAATATTTAGCTGACATAGATATTAATGAAGCTGATATTGTGCAGGCTATGAATGAAATTAAAAATGGAGC
>NC_087214.1:24633549-24673549 GCF_015104395.2 Macrobrachium nipponense
AAACCATCCACTGCAATCAGGAAGAGAATAGTTCAACTCACGAGATTATCTTTTTGTTCATGGAAGAC
This sequence comes from Macrobrachium nipponense, assembly GCF_015104395.2. NCBI lineage: Eukaryota > Metazoa > Arthropoda > Malacostraca > Decapoda > Palaemonidae > Macrobrachium > Macrobrachium nipponense. The sequence continues at coordinate 24,633,618 of NC_087214.1, forward strand.
TTTTCGTATCTATCTCATATAACGGGAATCCTTTACTTAGCGAGCGCATATGAAATTTCATGACTGGTGCCATGCGATTTCTTTGGAGTAATTCCTAGTCAATAATATTTATCATCATAATATCAGCAATCCAAAGAAAACTCATAATCAAATGAGTCAATAAAATAAAATGGAAAGTAAATCCACAATAATATGTCTGTTTTGATTTTGTTATTTAAAATACAAAGCAGAAAGCTTTCGATGACAGCACGGTCCTCCTTGTCAATCTGACTAAAATTACACCACAGTGACCGTACAAAAAACTTTATTTTTTTTGACTAGGTTTTACAAATAGCTTGTTTGAAGATGGGTAGTTGGCTCTTCACGTTATCCCCTCATTCTCCAACGATGAACCAGCTAATCGGCCTAGATCCAAAAAGGAAAATGGGTCCAAAAAGGCCCTACAAGTCCATCTTGGGTCGACGATAAGAATCACGTATTTTTAAAGCCTCCAAAAACATTTAGAATCGAGGCAGTAAAAATTTTTTGAAATAGTATTTTCATAACTCCAAAGTAAATATAAATATTTAGGCTTTCGAAATCCGACTAAAGTATCTGACAACCATAACTAAATAAAAATAAATAAATAAAAAGGAAAGCAAATTAACGACCTAGTTCCAAGGGCGTTCGTTCACACCATGATGACAAATCCTAAAAGACGATAGTCCTTCCATGAGAAGGATGCGTCCCTCATGAAGGAAGGAACTCGCTCTAATCGAAACAGAAAGAAACAACAGAAACTCCAGTGGTGTTGACTTCTGATAATATGGACGCCGAGGAAAAAATGCTGCATCAGGCCCAAAATGGAAGCGAAGGACCAACGGAGGATTTTCGTGGACACCCGTAACCTCACCGGAGGGATTTGATTGAAAAAATTGAGGCTGTCATCCTATAAGAACTGGGTCGCTTTTGGCCACAAGGCCTCAGCCTTAAGACGGTGAAAAAGAGAGTTGGAGTGGTTGGACAGCCAGATAAAGAGATCAGGATAGTACAGGAGATGAAGTACAAGGATCTAAAGGTGGAACTGGCAGAAAACTCACAACTACTTCAGGAAGTAATAATTAGAGAGGTTGAACGACAAGGTTCAAGAAAAGACAAGGGAACAGAAGAAAGGCTACAAAGTGGGTTCAGCCAGGGGACCAAAGGAATGTTGCAAACGCCCATTTAGGAATTCCTACAGCGCACCAAGTGAGGTGCACTGACGGCACTATCCCCTCTACGGGAACCAAGGGAGGGGAAGGGAGAGAGTTGTTCAATCTGCCAAAAGATGGCGCTGACATCATCCAAGCATCAAGTGCAAATGGTCTCCTTAGTGATATATAAACACGGAATACTTTCGATGTCTCAAATAATCTTCAATAATCCTAATTGTGACGAAAGTCCCAGGTATCTGGTTACTACACTTACCATTCATTAATTGTTACCTCCACAACAGCCGAGACACCTGAACCCTCATCACAGGTACTAAATGACTGAATACTCTAAGGGCAACAGTGATCCCTTAACAACTTACCAGTATTGCAGAAATCAGACTAAGTTCATCAAAAAAAAAAACAGGTGTAAGGTAATCTTGTAAGTAATTAAATTAATCAAAGGGCATCACTCCATCAACAAACTTTAAAAATCTAAGTATTTCCCTGATTTCAAAAGTCTAAGTACTTCCCTGGTTCTGAGTCACTTCAAGTAAATTGAAGGAAAGCAAATCAATTTTAATCAAGGGCATCACTCCATCAACACTTTAAAAATCTAAGTATTTCCCTGATTTCAAAAGTCTAAGTACTTCCCTGGTTCTGAGTCACTTCAAGTAAATTGAAGGAAAGCAAATCAATTACCACTCTATGTTTCTACCTAACATCAATATTCATATACTGGTTAAAATCAAAACACTCGTAAAAATTTTCAATACAAAAATTTATTATCACACTCAAAATTATAAGTGAAATTCACAATATCAGGGAAAATTACTGTTACTTGAAAACAAATTAATTTATCACAAAATTCAAGAAAATTATTTAATCAAAATTCAAAAGTGTTAGGCAATACTTAGAATTTGAAATATATTCACAAGTGCTAAACAACAATAAAACTTGAAAAGAATTCTAAGTAAATGCAGATTAATTCACAAGTGTTAAATTTAATTAAATGTGCAACGATTATTTAATGAAAATAACTAAGTTAATTATTGTGTATGCAAATGAAAACAGAAAAAATGTGAAAATACCAAAATTGCAAAAATTACTAATCGCACAGAATATAAAACAAAAAGACAGACTTCAATAAGAAAATGGACAAATGCAACTTCAAATGAAACAAACACAAACACAAAATCTGCAATGTGTAAAATGTAAATTGTTTATCAAACCATTGTAACCATTAGTTATTAGTTTTTACCAAACCACTGTTACTATTAATTGCAACTAATAAAAAAATATAACACTATACCTGGCTACCAAATTTTCTTTCTGCTGCATCTTGTTAAAAAAATTCACCAGTTCACAGTATTTCACAAAAATAGGCGCCATTACACACTTTACAATGTTTGTTCAGATACCACAAAAAGCACTAAATAACACTAAATAGCTCTTAAGAAATATCAAATCTGAAATCTACAAGTTATGAGTGACCAATTCATGTTACGTTAATATCAGTTATGGCGAGGCAGAGAAAGTCAAAGTCAAAAACCTTTATTCCATTATAAAATGGTTATTCTGCTACATAACAATATAAATTATTTACATAAAATTCACAATAATTGGATTGTAAAAGTCTAGGATATATATACATTCAAGTAAAATTTAAGAAGTATTGCTTAAGTTTCCTTTTGAATAAATCAGAACTAACATCTATACTTTTCTTATTTCCAGAAGTAGTATTTATTCCAGCAAGCTGGGCCCCTTATTGCCATCGAGCGTGAACCCAAATCCGTTCGATAGCTGTCTACATATAGATTTTCATTCTGTCTTGTTAATGCATTCCTACAATTACCAACTGTAGGAAATGTGGTATAGCCAAATGGGATATTCTCTTCTCAAACTTTTAAAAACAAAAACACAAACATCGTACATTCACTTTTCTTTTAATTTTATCAACTTTAATTGCTGGAGGGTTGGGGTGATGTGATCGTGTTTTTTCACCCCAATAACGGCTACTCTACCTGCAAAGTTTTGGATTTTTCTGAGCTTTTTTCCATGTGCATATCATTAGTAACCCCCCATATCTTAATACAGTAGTTTTAGTTACACTCAGGACTAGACTTTCCACAATCAAGCTCGAGTAGTATCATCAAGTAATCTTTTACTCTACTTACAATACATTAGAATGCCACTAACTTTTCTACTCAGCTCGTCAATGTGAGTACTGAATGTCATATACCTGTCCATGTGTAGACCTAGATTTTTCACATGTTGACTTATCTTTACTTCATCCCCATCGCATTTTATTACAATGTCATCTGTAATTTTACTAATATACTGTGAGCTACCCATAAACATGCATAGTGTTTTGGTGGCATTTAATAATGGCCCTTTTCTTAGAAAATATTTCTTAATTTTGAGCAATATTAGTTCAGCCCTTTTAATCAGGCATCTAGATTTTCTATTTGATCAGCCAAAAGAACTTGGGTGTCATCAGCATATTGAATTAGCAGGCAGTTTTTTATGTATTTAATCATATCATTAACGTAGATTAAAAACAGAATTGGGGCTAGGACAGATCCCTGTGGAACCCCAAATTCAACCTTTTCAATACAAGAATTTTACGTCTCCTAATCTAACTACCGACTCCTATCTCCCAGTAATCCCGAAACCAGAAAGCTCAATGTGATGTTCCTTAAGAGATTTACAATTCCAATTCTCAGGTTGATACTATCGAATGCCTTTGATAGGTCGCATAAAATTAATATGGAAACTTTTTTTTCCATCAATATTTTTTTTTTATAAATTTCATCTGTTACTTTCATCAAAGCTGTTTCTGTTGATAAACCTTTACGGAATCCATGTTGAGTGTTAGAAATCAAATAATTTTTTTTCTAGATGTTCCATTAACTGATTACACACAATCTTTTTTCATTACTTCGATAACACACCGGAAGGACAGAAACAGGTCTATAATTACCAGGGTCGTCCTTGTCTCCTTCCTTGTGAAGAGGGTTTACGAGGTTGTTTCCAAATAGAAGGGTATTTCCCAGTTACAATCAATGTATTTATGATAACCGTGATATAATATGCAATAACTATAGGGAATCTTTTAGAAAGCTGGTAGGAATACCATCCGTCCCGTTAGCATTACTAATATTCAAGCTCTTAACTGTTAATATTATTGTTTCTACTGTAACTGGTTGAGGTCTAAACAATCTTATATTATTACCAAGATTAGTTTTGAGTGGTTCTATCATCTTCATTTTCGTACTTTTGTAGAATTTCCTGCGTTTTACCATAAGTTATTTTTCCTACATTAGCAAAGTATTGGTTAAATTGATCTGCTCTAGCTTTTGGGTTGTCGTATTCAATCTTTTTATTTGTTTTAATGAAACGCTCTCGCTCTCCTCCTTGTATGGGCACTTCAAGAACCTGACGGGTTCAAAACGTTTTGGGCATGACAAAGATGATGCAATCCTTTCTAGAAGCTTCTAAATATGACGCAACTTTACAGAAAAATCATGAAAACTACACTTGGTCAGCAATGACGTACGCTTATGAAATGAGTCAGCTCAACAATGGACACGACTCAATCGAAACAGACTTGAGCGAGCAAGATGATTGACATATTTTCAAACACGACAGAGACTCGAGTTCCTCTAATCTAGAGGCGATGAAAAGACACTGAAAAACAACTCTAGCTTTGAATGGACAAAGATAATCTCTCTCTTTCTTTACATTCTACTTTACATGCTAACTTTTTACATTATGTTACGCAAAATCTGAACACACATTTTAAGACATCCTAGCTAAGGAATCTGAAAAATGTTGCAAAACTATATATAATATTTCATACAGTCTAGGAGAAGATATATGCGTTTTGAAATACCAACATATAATATAATACTCTTTAATAGCACAAAAAATATTAAAAGGAAAGGGGGGGGGCGACCATATCCAAGGCTCGTGCGTGAGCGTGCATAAATTAAGGAGACGAACGAGAAGGGTATTATAGGCCCCAGTTGCTCCCTTGGGGGAATCCAACAGAAACTGGCCATGAAATGTGACCCTGGATTCATCTCGCCAGAAATGGTGAATAATTCCATAAATTATCTTCTGATATTCGTAGGGAGGGTAGGATCGGGACGGGGGTGGGGTTGGGGGTTTATTAATGGATAGTGGGGAGGGAATCCCTCAACCTCTCCCGACCACCACCTATTGCTCGTCCATTCAAATTCATCACGCATGACCATTATATTCCTTGAGAGTTGCATGCTCTCTCTCTCTCTCTCTCTCTCTCGTCTCTCTCCTCTCCTCTCTTCCTCTCTCATACACTGCATATAATGATTATGTTCAAGTTGAAAAGGCCTAAATGGAGACAACATAAATGAAAAGAACCACGAAAATCTATTTATCATTTAATATCTATGAAAACTGATCTTGTGAAGGTCTATCTACCTATTCATCTCGTTGGGAAGGATTTCTACTCTCATATACAATAATTTCGTTACGAATAAGAATAAGCAGCCAGACGAAAATTAATGATGTAATCCTAGCAATGAGGCAGAGTAATGCACAGGTACATTACCTTAATGAAGTGTGCTTTATACTCAAAATATTAGCATTAATTCATGAAACATCAAACAGCAGAATTGGTACTGTTTTATACTCAGTGTCACCAATAGCGTTAGAGATTTATGCTGTGAAAAGTAACACTTGCTTGAGGACTGTGGTGTTGTGATCGTTTCCTTGCAGCAGATTTCCTAAGATTTTGCTGTTCGGTCGATTGAGATTTGCTGGCTTCATCTTCATATTCTATTTTTTCCTTATCATTTTGAATTTTTAAAAGGAACCTCTTTTGACAGTACTGTATATAGCAGACATTACTCAACGGTAGGAAAACACTGCAGCCTCACTTAATTAATGAATGGGCTTTTAAACGGTCAGTAACAATGTCACTCACGTAGTTTTTTGCAGCTGCCCTGATTTTTCTTTCTGCATTTCCAGTACTTGACACACTCCCACCACTTTCTTACACGTGATACATGGCTTTTCATCTGGTTTGAAGTCTATGCACCATACTTTAACACACTGAACTATTTTAGGATATCCATATCTTCGTTTCATTTGTCAGCAATGCGAAAAAAAAATATTAATTGGACATAAAAAAGTTTAAAATAATACCTTAAAATTAATTACTTTTAAGTATTTGCAAACTTTTCATCACTTTTCCCCTGTCTTTCAAGTTGTAAAGTTAAGGTTCTAATTAGTGGATATTGTATGTGTTGGTAAACTCCTTAACCTTAAGTGGAGGGGCAATGGACACAACTTAAATGTAGGTTCTAAATGTCTATTGTAGAAATATATACAAGATCCAGGGGGACAAGAGCAGCCAGCTAAACAACAGACAGATGAGACGAGACTGACTCACGAGAGCAATAATTACAATGTTGCCAATACTTAAATGTTGCCAATATCATATTACTGGACTTAACATGGGTTACTCTAATGCGCGCAACATGTGAAATAATGTTTGAACATAATAACAACATAATAATACTGTACATGTGAAATGCGCCTTTTTCATGTACCTACACCTCCCTCCCCCTCACGCTTTCGTAGTGCATTCTCGAGCGGACTCCTTTTCCATGAGTCTTTGGGAACGACGTGGGTTTACTGGAGGAATACTGACTAAGGACTCTCTTTCTAGGTCCTGTCTAGGGGCCACAGTGACAGGGAGATAGGGGTCACTATTAGTGGGTGGCACCAGGCGAAGAAAACGACGATTACGCCACCACACACGACCACTAGGGAGACGAATTTGATAGTCTCTTGACCTTCCATGACCCATGACCAGTGCCAACTTTGTCCCAACGATGAGAGGTCGGTCTTGAATCCGAACTTGCTGTCCGACACTCAACGTGGGTAAGGGTGGGCATGCTTGTCGTACTTGGTCTTTACCTGCTTGTAACGAGCGGCAGCACGGCGGTCACAATCTTCGGTCTTGACTGTCACTCCTTGGAGAATGCTTGAGGGTGGGGCAGGGATACATGACCTTAGAGGACAGCCATACAGGATCTGGGCAGGAGAGCGTCCAGTAAAGTTAGGAGTATTTCTGAGCTCCAATAAGCCTCGGTCAAATGCTTCACAATCAATGTTGCCAGATGGGGCTGTTTTGAGGATGAGGTGCTTGATCGACTTCACAGCGGCTTCAGCGTGACCATTTGATTGTGGGTAGTGGGGTGAGGTTTACCATGTGTCGAACTCCCCATCGCTTCATAAAATCCTTGAACTCTGCGCTGGTGAATTGGGGGCCGGCCTCCATCTGTCCCTTAGGCGAAGGGGGACACCAACTTCACGGAAATAGTGGCAGAAGATCCTGATAGTATTGGAAGCGGTAGTATCACCTTGGCAGGGTGCGACAACAGGCCATCCTGACAGGCGATCGACTACGACGAGGAAAGACTTCCCTGCAACCACAAAGAAGTCGGCTGAGACGGACTCGAAAGGTCTTGTCGGGTTGTCGTCATTCATTAGAGGTTCCTGCGGCTGAGATGGCTGCAATGTCTGACATGCCTCACAAGCTCTGACTGTGTTGGCAATATCAGAGTCAATGCCAGGCCAGAAAACTGACTGCCTTGCCCTGCGCTTGGTTGCTTCCACACCTCTGTGGCTGTCATGCAAGTGGGACAAGGTGCGACAACGGAGAGCGGCAGGAACTACAACCCTTGCTCCATACAGGACAAGGTCACCATCGGCGTAGAGATCTTCACGTAGTTTCCAATAAGGAAGTAAGGAATTGTGAAGGTCATATCTGTTGCGAGGAAATCCTGATGTGACACAATCGAGTAGATGAGTATACGCAGGATCTGCTTTCGCTGTGTCACGAAGATCCTGAAGTATCCTGTCGGATCCTGAGCTGGAGACTCGTCTGAAAGCGTAACGGCATTCACAGCCATGACAGTTCGAAGATGAGCAGCGGAAGAAGCACCGGAGATCTCGTCCTCCTGTGTGGGGTGGCTGACTGGGGCGCGAGACAATGCATCCGGGAATGCACAGCAACTTACCCGCACGCCACACAGCTGTAAAGATGTAGGTGCGAGATTTCTCCTTGAGGCGCTGGAGACGAGAGTTCTCGATGGCATCCAGCGTATAACTGTTCAGAATAGGTATGAGGGCCGATGATCCGTCATCAGAGTAAAATTCTGTAGGCCTGCTAAATATAGCCTACATTTCGACATTGCCCAGACAACGGCTAGCATCTACAAGCCTCGATGGTGGGGGCAATATCGTGTCTCGCGTCAGCGTGACCGAGGAACCACACTGAAACCTAGCGCAGGTGTCCTTAAAACCATGGGGGGGTCCCTGCAGGAGGGCATATCCAATGCCGTGGAGGCGTGAAGCGTCCGTCTGAAGAACAACAGGTAGGTCTGGGTCAAAGAGGGCGAGAACTGGTGGACTGGTGAGAGCTAACTTGACACGTTTGAAATGCTTCATCAGGTCGGTGGTTCCAAAACAAATGTTCTCTTGGGACTCATCAGGGGACGTAAAGGTTGGGCTGCAATGGAGATGTCAGGCGTGAACTCCGCTAACTGGTTGACCAATCCCATAAACGATCTGAGGTCTGTCAGGTTAGCAGGGGTGGGAAATCCTTGATGGCACTGACTTTCTGCTTATCAGCTGAGATGCCGTCTCCTGAGAGATTGTACCCACAGAAATTCACGGAGGGTGCAGCGACCACAAATTTATCCTTGTTGAGTGTGATCCCAAACTTGCGGCACCGGGTGAGCACTTCGTGGATACGATGAAGGTGTGTAGCGTAGTCTTCGTCGTGGAGGTAGAATGGTCGTCTATGACCTTAACACAGTTTTGGACACCTTGAAGGGCCATATCACCTCGCAGGCAGAAGGCGTCTCCAGTTGCTGCGAAGCCCATCGGTCCTCTGCAATGTATGAACCGACCATATGGCGTAATAAAGGTGGTTAAATGCTGATCTTCTTCTGACCAGTTCCATCTGCCAGTAACCATAGAGAGCATCAGCTGTGGTGAAATAACGAGCCTTCGGGCCTACACTGCGAATAGCAGCGTAGGGTGATGGGTGAAAGGATGGGCTGGACGAGAAACCTGGTCTATTCAACTTGGTCAGATCGACAGTAATTCGTACTCCTGTCCCATTCTTGGGAACGACGACGAGAGGGTGGCACCAAACTGACGGGTCATCACCAGCAGGTTTGATTATCCCTTGGGCCACCAGGAGTCAAGCTCTTCTTTGACTTGGTCCTTAAAAGCAAATGGAATCTGTCTTGGGGTGTGGATGGCAAAAGGCACTGCACCATCCTTAAGGTGGATTCTCATGGGAGGACCAGCCATAGGCTTGAGAGGAGCTGTCTTCAACTCTTCTTTCGAGACCAACACATCTTGAAACTCTTGAAGAAAGTATTTCTTTGCTGCTGAAGGTGATGTGGTCGCTGAGATGGGTAGCTCCTTGACTCTATTAACGTGTTTGACCTCTAAAATAGGTTTAGGGAAATCAGGAGATATTATGGCCAGTTCCTCACAATGACCATAGGATAAAAGTGGAAATTCCACATTTTCATGCACTTGAATCCTGGCGAGACAGGATCGCTTGCCTAGTGTAAGGGTAGCTTGTAATATACCCAGATCAGGTGACATTGGAGATCCATCCGCGGTGAACGTCGCACTTTGCGGAGGCGTCTGCAAACAGCTCCTGGAGATACCCAATGTGTCAAGGTGCTGCTTTCCAATAACAGTGACATCGGCACCTGTTTCTGGTAACATTTTAATGCGAGACTTAACATCGCCAAACGACAAGAGGACACAGATAAGTTTGGGCGTCTTGGAAATGGTGCGAGGCGATCCTAGGCGACGACAGCTGGTCCTTGAATCTTGCGATTTGTTGACTGAAGAGGCACCACTGTTGCTTGAAGATCTGTCCTGACGAAGATTCTTCTTATTCTCCCTACAACACTTATCGAAGTGTCCAATGCGGTGACACAGACGGCACTGGACCTTGCTGGCAGGGACACTTCATGGTCCTGGACCAATGGCCAACGCGGTCGCAGCTTTTACAAGTACTGTTGGCCGCAGGGCATTTGTCTTGATCATGCTGACGAGCACAGTACTGGCACCAAGTTGCTGGGTTTGAGGGTTTCGGCGAAGGTGGATGCTTTCCGCTTGACTTCTTGCTTCTCTTGTAGGCCGAAACAGCACACAGCTGATTGGGTGGGGCACGTTTATGGCAGAAGTTTGGCAGTTTTAGCCGCCTCATACGACCGACAGGTGGTGATGAAATCTTGCAAAGAAGAATTGGCATCCAAGGCGATCAACTTCTGAACCAAGTCCGCATCTCGAATGCCCATCAAGATAATCATTTTCAGCTGGGTCTTTTCACATGTGACGGCGGTACCTGGGCATAAATCAACTTCTTCCGCAAGGCGTCGAAGTTTCACATAGAAATCAGCGAAAGATTTCCCTTACCGATGCTTGCAGCTAAGTAACTCTCTTCGGCGAAGTACTTCATTCCTTAAACCCTTTATATGTGACTAGTAAGGCGTCCAGGACTTCATCTACAGGCTTATCTGTAGAGGGAGATATTTGAAGTGTGTGTTTCTAAAACACGCTGCGTTTCCAGGGTTAAACACATCCTCATCTGGATCATTTGCTTTTTCCCGTGGAAGCTTAGAAAGATCCACCATGACAGCATAGTCATCCCACCGACGTCTCCATTCCCTGAACATCTGGAATGTTGCATCTGCCTTCAGTGGGGGTGGCGTTTGCGCGGTTGCTTTCTGTGGTGGTGGAAGAGAGGGTTGACTGGAGTTCGAACCACCTCTGTGCCAGGTGTAAGGGTACCTGAATGAGAATGGATGATTGGTGCAAGAGTTTGAATGAGGGCAGTAAACCTTGCATTCTCCTCTTCTCTTCTAAGATCATCTTCTCTAAGGTGAATTGCTTCTGTTCCCATTCTTCTTTCTTCTTCACGTTGTCTGTCTTGTCTTCTTGTTTTCATCTTCCTTTCTTCTTCTCTCATCCTCATACAAGCGAGATTCCTCTAAAAACTTAATCAAAGCGAGGAAATCTGTCCCAGTAGCTTGAGAGGTAGATGGGGGCTGGTAGTGGGGGCTTAAGAGTGGTGGGGAGGGAGAGACTGGATGCTCCAACACTCCCCCAACACTCAGAGTGTGGGCGCCCACATTACTGGATTGCCACTGTTCTGTGGGCTCTTCTAAATGGTCTGCAGGCGTACCTTTCGAGTCCGTCATTATTGTCGATGTGCAGTGCGCAAGAATAAAGTTTCAACAAAATTATTAAAATTATTCCGAAACGTCTGATACAAGAATAATAAATAAAATTCGTTGAAGCGTGAGTGTGTGGGCGTATGTGCGAGAAATACGTCAGCCAACGAGGGGACTAATGAGCGATAGTGTCTGCCTACGGCAGCTCACATCCAAGGCGACGTTGCCAAGTCGACTCAGTCATCCCGTGACATGGCATGAGTGCGGGTGTGACAGTCGGTGCTCCGGCAAAGCCACAACAGAATAAATGCATACTCAATAAAATCACTAGAGCACACAAAAAAGGCACAATGCACTGCACTGCACAACACTTCACTTAGTACTTGAGGCACTACACTGCACATGACATAGAATAAAATCAGTAGGGACACGAAAGCACTTTTGAATTGAACGTTCATCCAATATGGCGATGACCGTCCGGTTCCTGACGTCCAAGTCTTGATAAACTTCAAACAATACGACACTTCCAAAGTTCACTGCGCCATGTATGAGTTAGTAAACTCCTTAACCTTAAGTGGAGGGGCAAGGACACAACTTAAATGTAGGTTCTAAATGTCTATTGTAGAAATATATACAAGATCCAGGGGACAAAGAGCAGCCAGCTAAACAAACAGACAGATGAGACGAGACTGACTCACGAGAGCAATAATTACAATGTTGCCAATACTTAAATGTTGCCATATCATATTACTGGACTTAACATGGATACTCTAATGGCGCGCAACATGTGAAATAATGTTTGAACATAATAACAACCAATTAATAATACTGGTACATGTGAAATGCGTCTTTTTCATGTACCTACAGATATAGTTGAAGTTTCATCCAAATCGGGCCAGTATTAAGAGTTATGACAAGTTTCACAATGGAGCGGCCGCCATCTTTGATGACGTCATAACCGGAAACCTACCGGATGGCAGATGTCCAACCAAGTCAAAAACAACTCACTAAGACCTATTTAAGCATTTCTGAAGCAAAACATTCTCCATTGTCAAATCTTCCTCCAGAACCATACCCAACACCTGGACTACTAAGCGTTTTATTCTCAATTTTGTTGCCCATCACTAAACATTTTTTTCTAAGGAAAGAGAGAGAGAGAGAAAGTTGATGAAATAGCATCAAGGTGTTAGTTCTAATTTCTCCTCGTAGTTACTTGTCAATACTATATCCTCTCTCTCTCTCGCTCTCTCCCTCTCCTCTCTCTCTCTCTCTCTCTCTCTCTGGATTTTATTTCCCTCTTTCTTTTCCTCTTGTTATGATAGCAATACACCTTTAATAAGCTCAGCATATCCTTTATGGAGGCCGTTTTAATTACGATTTTCTGTTTTATCTCGAGAATTATGAAATACCAAAGGACATCTCTTGGGGCGCTTTTGTTCCCCTTTGTGACGTCAGAAAAAACACTGACTTGTGGAAAGGAGTTGTTTTATTTATGCAAGTTACAAAAGGTTTAGACTCTCTCTCTCCCTCATCTCTCTCTCTCTCTCTCTCTCGTCTCTCTCTCTCTCTCTTCCTCTCATGAAGCTTAAATATGAAGACGACTTCTTATGAATTTCAATCATATCTCCATGTTATTATGTGCATTCATCAATTTGTACTTTATTTGGTTACTAGTACAGTTAAATAAGATGTTGCAAAACAAGTTCCTACTCAGAGGTTGAAGGTAAAAGTCTTTAAATACAAAATTAATTAAATGTGGCCAAGGAAAAAGGTAAAAATAGTCTCCACTCCAGTCCAAAAGGGAGAGTCAAAACTAAAGATAGAGAGAGAAGGAGGAGGAAAATGGAATAAAGAAGAAGAATAGGTAAAGAGAGAGAGAGAGAGAGAGTCCAAACCCTTTGCAACCTTCATAAAAACCCTCTCCAAAAAAAGCGTTTGTGAATTTGTACGTCTCTTAGTTTCATCACCTGGGCTTTTATTCCTAACCTAATAGCCCCTTTTGTCTGTTTGTAGTTTATTTTCAATTTTTTTACTTTTATTTCGTAGATATCAACTAAACTAAAAAATATACGTTCCACTTTATATGAATATGTCAAGCATACAGATTCTAAGAGGTGAGTTTGTAGTCATTAAGTCTGCGTTCTCTCTCTCCTCTCTCTCTCTCTCTCTCTCTCTCTCTCTCTCTCTCTCATACACACACACACAAACATGATAGAAGAGGATTTACTGTTGATTATGGAATTTAAGCCAAAGGCCAAGCGCTGGGACCTATGAGGTCATTCAGCGCTGAAATAGAAACCGACAGCAGGTCTGAAAGTTGTAACAGGAGGAAAATCTCAAAACAGTTGAACTAAGAATCAGCTGGTTAGGAGAGGGTTAAGGAAAGTAAGATGGACGAAAGAGAATATGAACGGAGGTACAGTAAAAGGAACGAAAGGGGTTGTAGCTAGGGGCCGAAGGCACGCTGCAAAGAACCTTCAGTAATGCCTATAGTGCACCGGATGAGGTGCACTGATGGCACTAACCCCTTACGGGAATTTACTGTTATCGTCTGTCTGTTTCATGAAAGATACTCTGTTATTGATGGAGCTCATAGCTCTCTCTCTCTCTCTCTCTCTCTCTCTCTCCTATTCTCCATAATTTTCACTTGAGAAAAATGTTCAAGATTTTGGGTACCCCGTTATAATGATTTTAGTGATTAGAAAGAGTGAAGAAAGAAAAAAGGTTCGGGAATAATAAAAGATGAGAAACTTGCGAGAGACTTAGGAGTTTGGTGTGATGGGTCACAATGAGTCACGAGAGGCTTAAAATGGGAATGCAAATGTAACCAGCCACCTTCTTTTGAAACTATATCGTATTCCGCTGAACATAATCGACTCTCTTCCGAGGATTGTAGTCAACGGAAGGTCAGAATATAACGTCATTCTGTATCTAGTGATTCGCTTGATTTATCTGACAATTTCACTCAATACTTCTGAATTTAATAAATAGAAATGCAACTCATCATGAGAAGTACAAAACCAATACGAGAATAACATTAGAATTTCGTTAAAACGAGATTAGGAAAAAAAAAGAGATAGAGAGAGGAGAGAGGAGAGAGAGAGAGAGAGAGGTTATTACAATTAGTCAAACCGAAATCTCCACTCCAGGATGGTCATATACGCAAGGAAGGCGTCGATTATCTGAACAATTAACAAATTTGCATATTCGCGGCAGCGCTGACGTCATCTGATTAATAATAATAACAGGGCTGTCCCAAAAGGACTGACAACGGATCATGTGCAGCGAATAACTAATTATCACTTCAATATGTCTCCTGAATGAGCCTCTTGGAGTCGGAGGCAAGTCTCTCCAATATTAAGCTCGCTCCTGCACTGAGGGATAGTGACACTAAGTGGAATATTAGAACTGAGGCCAAAGGGCTGAGAAGGAAACTGAGAGTAGAAAGTTTTGACAGAAGCAACAGGAGAGAAACCTCGCAGTTGCATTACGGAACAATTGTTATGAGTGTGGAAAGCAAGATGGAAGAAAGAGAATATGAACGGAGGTACAGTAAAAGGAATGAAAAGGGTTGCAGCTAGGGGCCGAAGGGACCATGCAAAGAAAGCCTTCAGTAATGCCTATAGTACACTGCATGAGAGTGCCTTTTAATTCCTTCATTATCAATAAATATAATGAAAAAAGGGTAGGTAATTCAGTATAAAAGTTCATCATATCTCTGCACTGCTTACAGTCCACCCTGAAAGAAAGATGGACAGTCTGGAAGCAGTCAGAATCCGGGTGACGTTTTCTGATCAACAAAGAAAAAGATTCCAATAAAAGAAATATTAATTTCATATTTTGGTGCCTGTACAAGGGACAGGGCCAGCAGTCCAACTCTCGTGGCGCACTGCAGGCATTACAAGTGTGGCAGCAGTTGCATCCTCTTTTACTTTTCGTCTCTCCAGTCTTGCTGTTCAACCTCTCTATTTTGCTGTCCACCCACTCCAACTTTCTTTTCTCACCGTCTTCAGCACTGAATGGCCACAAGTGCCTTGGTGCTTCGCTTAGGAGCCTCAATTTCATATATTAAATCGATGTCATATTTGGTAGCATTTAGAAACCTACAATAATAATCGAGGTCAATGTATCTGGACGTTCCCAAGAAAGTGTGTGGCATTAAAATGGTATATGAGAAGAGTCATGCACAAAACAATTTCGTCTCATTTGCCAAGCAAGAATTTCAGTTCAAAGGCTCTTTCGCTCGTTCTAAAACGTCAGAAAATAACTTCCCGTCCTCCTAGTAATCGGCATTCACTGTTGGTCACCTATCTAAATGGTAGTGGATTAATTTAGTTGATTTACGAAACTGAGGCTGTGAAACCAAGCATCCGGAGCACTTCCGGCCATTCAGTGCGCAAGACAACGAGAAGACGGGTTGGAATGGTTGGACAGGAAGGCGAAGAGATCCGGTAGAACGGAAGAGATGAAGAAGTGGAGGGATCTGAAGGTGGCATTGGGTCGGGAAGCCCCCCAGTTACACTAAAAAGTTATAGTTAGTGTCTTTGGAAAGCAAGATTGAACAAGGTAGAACAGAGGTGAAGTGAAAGGGGGAACAGTTCGGGACTGACAGCACGCTGTAAACGCTCTCATTGTGATGCCCACAGTATACAACGTGAGGTGTACTGACGATACAGTTTGCTGGCTCGTCCGTGAAGTAGGGTGGCCTCCACACAATACTCTTTAGGTCACACTAATTACTGGTCAATGGATATGTAAATGGATATATGGATGGATAAATGTACTCCACAGACGACGTCACATCAGATAAAAGCAAAGCCCTTCCTCCTCCTCCTGCCTTCAGCTACAAAACCCATCACATTTTCCATTATAAGTCTTTGTCGTTTTTTCCCCTCACACTGACACCTTCGGCAGCGAAGAAAATAAGAGGTTTGTGATCAACGCGTTCCGGACACTGACCTCAAGTTCATCATTGTATCTATTAAGTCGAAACAGTTTTATGAAAATTATTTAAAAAATGAGTGTCAAAATAGATCATAAACAGAATAGTTATATATTCTCACAACCAACAAAGTGACTTTAGAATCATCTGTACTTATAAAGTGGATACAATTATGGAAAAAAACTGAAGAAAAACCACAGCACGAATAGATCATATTATGATTTGTAATATATTCTAACAGCCAACAAAGCAAAGTGTGTCAGAATTATCACTTGTTCTTTATTAGGCCACAACATGTTTGGAAAAGCTGAGAAGCAGTAAAAATAGAAAACAACATCATATCCTGACAGAGAAGTGAGCCAGAATGTTTCGCATCGATCAAATAGAAAATGTAATAAACATAAAGGACAAACTCCTTTAATTGACAGACACTTAGGGGAACATATACCGAGTCTTTGACAACAGACAGTCGTCTTGAAGGAGAGGGAGAATTTCCTTTGAAAAGAACCTCTCCTCTTCAGGAGAAAGAGAACGACTGTGCGGAATTACATTTCCCCGTTGGAAACTCTCTCTCTCTCTCTCTCTCTCTCTCTCTCTCTCTCTTTTGGATTTGTTTTAAAGGAAAAAAGTTGTCTTTTGGATGATGATGATAATAATAAGAATTACAGTTGTGGAATCTTTCTTAAATATCTTAAGGAGAAAAAATGGAAAGGTATTTATGAGTATTAAAAAGAAAAGAAACGACAAAATGGAGGACGAGTCATTTTTAAAATAATTTAATATGGTTTAATTTTATTCAATGTTTTTATAAGTTAATAAGTTACGGAGATAATTAGATATGTAAATCATCGTGGTACCATTATGGCCTTTTGAGAGAGAGATAGAGAGAAAAGGCTAACATATTACACATATTCTTTGCAATCAACATACATGTACGAACAATGGGATTATCTGTCTGATTCACATAACTAAATAAATAAAAAAATAAACAAACCTGCCAGTGGAGCGTCAATTCCCAAGAATTCCCATGAAACCTCATTTGAGGTGATTGGATGATAACTGCTCTGTATTATCGACGCAGGCCCCCACCCCCACCCCCTCCGACCTTCATAACAAATATCGCCTCCTGAAGAAGGTCCCAATCAGAGGTCCCCCCTCCCCTACTCCTACATTTGAATTTCTTCAGGGGCTTGGGGTACATATTATATACCCTTGTGTCCCAAAACCCTTCGGGAGACATCCTGAACACTGCAACCAAGGGTTCTTGTCCAAGGGATTATAACTCTACAAGAGATGCTGAGATGATCCTTACTCGAAGGATGCGTCGTCTACGGATGGGGAAGGATGCTGATGAAAGGTCCTGGAGTAGGAATGGAAGGAGAGGACTGATATGATGGGGCGTCCCGAGTGTCCTTCAAAGGACACAGAACCACCACTTCTTCATCCTTCCCACCAACCTTGAGATTTGAGGTCGGCGAATTGTATCTGGTTGCCTTTCCGTCGGCGTCTGCGAGGTGGCTGTTACGACAATTGATAATAATAATAATAATAATAATAATAATAATAATAATAGCTGCTTCTACGGCATTCACTTTATATAGTCCTCTCTATTCTTCTTAATATCTTCTCTTCATGAGCGTGTAGCTGGTGTATCAAGTTTCCGAAGGAGGCATAAAAAGTTTTCTCCTCATTAATAATAATATTAATAATAATACTGTTAAAAAGGATGGCAGAATTAAGCGAGTTGATTTTATATATTGTTTTTTCTATTTCCTTACAATTCGCTTTTCAGGCTCAGCGATGTTTCTGAGTAAGGCTGGCCAATATTCATATTGGGGAATTTTCAAAAATTGTAAATGCTGAAGGTATCTTTTATTAGAACAGGATATCAGGTCCAGGTCAAGCAGGGGTCGTCGTCAGTGCCGGTATTATTCCGTAAGCGTAGTTCAGTTCGGGCCAGGGTCGTCTTTGGATTAAGGGATGGTGTTGGTGCTGGTATTACGTGACGTTTCGACCTTCTCGATAGGTCATCTTCGGACGAGTCCGATTGAAGAGACTGTAGCAAGAAAGTTTGCGGAACGGTATTATTATAGCGCACGGACCTAGAGTTGCATTCTCATTGGTCGGGCCGGTCTTGGGCGAAGCCGTGGATCTCGCCTCGAAGGTCTCGGGGATTCTCTTGTGCGAGCGCCACAGTGGTGTGCCTGGGATGAACGTCAGGATTCCGTCTGTAGCAGGAATCGTATCATCCTGTGGGGGGTCTTCTGATTATCTGGCATCGTCGGGGGGTCGCTCGCTGCTCTCCGGGCGGCGGTGGGAAGGAGAAACGTTTCTTGAGTTATATTTAAGTTTGGTTTCTCCTTACCTCTATTGAAGGGCTTCTAGGAGGCCGCAGAAACGTCCGGGGATCTGTTGTTCTGATCTTTATTATTATGATATTAGGGATAATATCATTTCTTTTATCCGTTTGTTATGAGCAGTCCTGGCGTGGTTGAAATAGGGCTCCTTCTTTGGCGTGGCAGGAGATTCGCTTGGAGAAACGCATGGAGGTCATACCGACGTATTTGCCGAGGCATCCTCGGTGACGGTGCATGTGTAACGGTAGACCACACTCGTCTTCTTCAAGGGATCCTGCAGGGGCGCCGAGGGGTTGTTTCTCATCACCAGGCTGCTCGTCTTCTTCGTTTGTTTTTTATAATATATAATTATTTTAATATTTCTGTCTGGGGTCAGTGGGGCTGACGTTTTCCTCGATGATCTTTTTGAGGGCTTGTTCGTCCTCCTTGTACCTCCAGTGGAAGTGCCCCTTGTAGAAAAGCTTGATGGGCTCTGCAACGTCGGGGCGGGGTTCCTGGTGGTACCAGGCATCCATACTTTTCCTTATTGACTCATCAACAGCACGATTGGTGTCCGTTGTCGACGAGGACCTGGGCGGCGCGCTCCAACTCACTGTGTGTCATTCCAGGAGGAGCAGTGTGAGAGGGCCCTCCTGACGAAGGCGCTGATGGTGGAGCGCTATACCTCTCAGGGCACTCACTCTCACGTTTTCATGCACATTCCCAGGTTCGTCGGCTTATTCGTGTACACCCTCGTGTGAATTCGGAATCTCGCTGCTCGACTAGGACGTCAAGGAAGGGGAGGCGGCGATCTTGGCAATGTTCAATCGGTGAAAACGTGAGGCAGCCTGTGGTCGTGGAATGCATCGTCGCAGCTGCTCTATCTCATCCTGGGAGTCGGCGCAGACGAAGGTGTCATCGATGTAGCGCACGTACATCCTCGGTTTTCCTGGAAATCTGGAAGACCCTCTCTTCGACGGTACCCATATAGAAATTGGCGAAAAGGATCCCAAGGGGAGATCCCATCGCCACGCCGTCGATCTGGGTGAACATATAGTTGCGGTGATCAGCAAAAGGGGGCCTTCTTAGTGCAGATTTCCAGCAGGGCTCGAAGGGCATGCTCTGGGATGTTTAAGGATGGAATGTCGGGGTCCCTGTAAACTCTGTCCAAAATCATTTGTATGGTCTCGTCAACGGGGACATTGTTGGTAAACAGGGACTCTACATCCATCGAAGCGATGCATCCTCCTGGGGGGCGTTGCTCGTAGGGCGTCCAAGAACTCGGCCTGACGACTTCAGGCTGTGCCTATCTTGGGACGTACGGGGATTAAGATGGTGTTAAGTTTCTTGGCCTAACAGGTACGTAGGGGCAGGGATGGCTGGCTGATTATGGGGCGAAGGGGGTTCCTTTGTTTATGGGTCTTAACATTCCCACCCATAGATGTAGCCTAAGTCATAAGTCAGGGGCACCCGTTATGGGTGGCAAATGCAGGCGTTTCGAGGCGGCGTTGACCGTTTCAATAATCCGGCTGGCCTCCTCGCTTGATGTCGTCGACGGGGTTCTTGGTGATTCTGCGGAATTTCGTGGAGTCCGCCAGGATTTCTTCAATCTTCCGGCGGTATTCCTCAGTCTGGATAAGGACGAAAGCAGCAGTTTTATCGGCCCTGCGTACTGTGACGTCCTCACGCTTCCTTAACTGCTTCGCTGCTTCCTCAGGTCACGGCTGACGATACCACTGCGGTAGTCTCCACGGGGATGTTCAAAGCCTGTGTCTCCTCACAGGCTTTGAACATCCCCGAGGAAGCCTAAAAGCCCTCCTTGACAATATTGTTACCAAGAGGCACCATTCACGACCCACAGAGGATACTTTATTGCCAGATTGACGGCGTGGCAATGGGATCCCCATTAGGGTTCTATTTGCCAACTTCTACATGAGTGTCGTCGAAGAAAGAGTTTTCAATAAGATCCCCTGTCCTCCCCAATACTACCGCTACATAGACGACACCTTCATAAAAGTTGACAGAGAAGAGGACCTTGAAACTTTAAGAAACACCTTCGAAGAATGCTCCGTCCTCCACTTTCACGTGTGAACGCAGCGTTGACGGTGCCTACCCTTCCTCCTGGACGTTCGGGTACAGCAGACCCTACAGGATACACCACCACGGTTTAACAAGAAACCCACAAACCCGGGTCTATGCCTTAATGGGTCCAGCGAGTGCCCAGACAGGTATAAAAGATCGGTGGTAGATGCCTTCGTCCGCCGCGCCCTTACACACTGTTCCACATGGAGAGAAACCACCAGGGAGATCGAAGGTCTACACAAGTTCTCATTAATAATAACTTTTCAAACCGTATGGTCGAACGCCAAACGAGGGACTCCATAAATAATGGCACCAAGAAAGAATGACCGTAACTAACGACCAAAGTGGAGCTATAAAAATATTTTATAAAAATCATATGCACCACAAAATATTTTGGAAGATGAAAAGGCTATAAGGAAAATAATCAGTGAAAATGTCTGCCCCACTACAGAAAGTGATAAAATTAGCCTCATAATTTATTACAAAAAAACATGAAAACCAGCCAGCTGCTTCTTAGAAACAACCCGGCGCCCCAGAAAACGTCTTGAAGAGAAGGAGTGTCATCTACGAATTCACATGCTCGGTGGATGGATGCCACCATTCTTATATCGGGATGACCACTACCAGACTCTCCAAGCGTCTCTCGTGTCATCTTCAAGAAGGGGCCATTTTCATTCACTATAGGGAAAAAACATAACAGGAGACCAGAAAGAGCTGAGCTTATAAAGAACATAGAATTATTGACCATGCACCGGACCGAAAACGCCTACGTTATCTTGAAGCATTACATATATTAGAGAAAAAAACCGACTATCAACACGGTAAAAGAAACAGTTTCTTTCCCACCATCATAAGAAGAAATGGCGCAAGAAACCAACCGACTACGTATACCGCCACGAGAGAAAGAGGAGAGATCGAGGGGGTAGAGACAGAGAGAGAGAGAGAGAGACCTTACCTTACCTTACCTTTACAGACCTTACATCTTGTTCGGGTTGCCCCAGGTCCCTCAGTGTGAGGCACCTCTAAGTCTACCAGAGAGGTTGCTAGTACATCTTCCGGTATATTTTGCATCTTCAATCTTTTGGATGGTCTGGGATGCAGTTTAGATATTTGTCGAGCTATTCTTAAACACATCTACGCTCACTCCTGATATATTCCTCAGATGAGCTGGCAACGCATTGAATAGACGCTGCATTATCGATGCTGGTGCATAGTGGATTAATGTCCTGTGTGCTTTTCCTTATTTTCCTGGTATAGTTTGGGTACTATTAATCTACCTCTGCTTGCTCTTTCTGATATTTTTAGTTCCATGATATTTTCTGCTATTCCTTCTATCTGTTTCCATGCCTGAATTATCATGTAGCGTTCTCTTCTCCTTTCTAGACTATATAATTTTAAGAATTGTAGTCTTTCCCAGTAGTCTAGGTCCTTAACTTCTTATATTCTAGCTGTAAAGGACCCTTTGTACACTCTCTATTTGTGCAATATCCTTTTGATAGTGTGGGTACCATATCATATTGCAATATTCAAGTGGACTACGAACATATGTTTTATAAAGCAATAATCATGTGTTCAGCTTTTCTTGTTTTGAAGTGCCGTAACAACATTCCCATTTTTGCTTTACATTTTGCCACAGAGTTGCTATTTGATCATTGCATAAACTGTTTCCTATTCATCATCACACCAAGGTCTTTAACTGCTTCCTTATTGTGATGGTCTCATTATTAGGTCCCTTATATGCATATAGCTTTCTTTCTCTGTCTCCATAATTTATTGATTCAAATTTATCAGAGTTAAATACCATCCTATTTACCTCTGCCCAATCATATACTTTGTTAAGGTCTCTTTGTAGAGCGTTCCTATCTTCATCACAAGTATTTCTCTACTTATTCTTGTGTCATCTGCGAAACTACTCACTACCGAATCCTTAAACATTATGTCTATGTCTTCAATCATAATAACAAACAGTATTGCAGCTAACACCGTACCTTGCGGCACACCGGATATTACCTTGGCTTCATCCGATTTCTCTCGTCGTTTGCAATAACTATCTGTTTTCTGTTGTGTAAAAATTCTTTAACCATCTCCTACTTTATCCACGATATTGTTGTTTTTCTAATTTTTTTTCGCTAATATATTATGGTCTACTTTATCAAAAGCTTTTGCAAAGTCTAAATAAACCACATCTGTTTTCATTTCCGCTTTTTCATATTTTTGAATATGTTCTCACGGTGGACTAACAGTTGGTTGTGTACTTTTTCCGGGTACGAAACCATGTTGTCCTTTATTAAACAAATTATTTTTTATTAAATGTGTTTTCATAATATTTTCTTCATTACCCTTTCATACACTTTCATAATATGTGATGTTAGACTCACAGGCTATAATTACTTTGCCTCTAGTCTTGATCCACTTTTGAAAAGTAGGGTAATATATGCTAATTTTTGTGGTCATCATATACTTGCCTGTATCTACACTTTGTCCTTTAATAATATGCAAGTGGCTTTGCGATAGAATGAACTACTTTCTTCAACAAAATAGCAGGAAGTTCCTCAGCCCTGCAGCAGCTCCAATTTTAATTTCATTAATACCTGCGCATATCAGCTTCATTAATATCTATGTCAGCTAAATATTCACTATTTTCATCCCTTACTTTCTATTATCATTATCTTCATTATCTATTTCTAGGGGTGAATTCTCTCTTATATCGTTTTTCTGCCAGAAAATGTTGCAAAATTTCTTTTTTTTTTTTTTCATTCGTTAATCTCCCTTCAATTCTCAGAGGGCCTATTTCTATTCTTCTTTTTATTCATCTTCTTCGCATATGAGTATAATAGTTTGGGGTTTTGCTTGATATTTAATAAGGGTTTTTTCTTCCAAGTCCCGTCTTTCATTTTCTTTTGATTGTATAATCTTTTGTTCTGCATTTCTATCTTACTTTTTAGTTCTATAACTTTCCATGCATTTTTTTCTTTGCAGACCCTTTTTTCCACTTCTGATTTTCTGGAACAAGATCCTTCTGTCTCTTGGTATGCATGAATGATGTTTACTTTTCTTCTTCGGTATATATTTTTTCCCCTATTTTCTCCAAATATTTTATTTATAATATCTCCGTATTTACCCCTTTATGTCATCACTTACGAAAATGTTATCCCCAATCTTTGTTTAATTCTTCATTAATTTTTTTCTGACCATTTTATATTTTTACTGTAGAAGTTGTATTTTCCCATATCCTTCCCACTTTTTCATTTCTTGCTTATCTCTATTTTCACTTGCTTTGGAATGAACTGTTAATTCTATTACATTATGGTCTGAAATACTCGCATTATAAACTATTATTTCTTTAACAAAATTCATCTCGTTCACAAATACTAGGTCTAAAGTATTTTCCTTCTTGTTGGCAGGTGATATTTGTTGTTGAATGTTGTATTCTAGTAGCATATCTAATAGCTTTTCAAATTGCCTCTATCTTCGCATATTATTACCTCTCTTTTTTATATGTATAAGTACAACCCATAATCTCCTATTTCGTTCTTTCCATTCTACGAAAGGAAAGTTGAAGTACCAGATAGGAGAATAGTCCAGTCCCTTTGTGATTTCTACATATATCATCCAAATTTTTTCAATTATTAAGTCAAACTCTTTGAGTATTAGGAGGTCTAATATATTACTATGTTCATCATTTTTTTCAGATTCAAATTCTAACCGACTATTAGTTTCACATTCTGAGTTACTATATTTCTCATATTTTTTTTCCTTGTTTTTTGTCTTTCCCATATATTGCGGTTTCCCCGTTGATTCCTATTTTTTCTATCTGATCTATAAGTTTGGAACCCTTTTATTTGATCATCATTCCCAGTCTCTTGGGAATACCAGGTTTCACTTATATTCATTATATCTATTTTCTTTTTCATTTTGGGTTAGTTCTTCTAAGTACTCTATTTTTCTTTTTGATTACTCGTAACTAAACCCTGCGCATTCATCACTATGATGGTTTGCGTGTTTTCTCCTTCATTTTAATACTGGTAGTAATAAGGATTTTCCCATGTCTCTTTCCTGTTCTGGGTATGTTGTTCTTTTTTTCATTTCCAGAAATTCTGACATTAAAAAATCCAACTTTTCCATAATATTTGATCTTCCTTCATCATAATTATTAATTTTGTGTCTGAATCTGCAATTTTCTCCGCCTTCTGCAATCCTCTTGCATAATAAATACAGTTATTATCTCTTGAGTAGAATTTCGGAGCTGATGCTTTGTAATTTTTTGCTGACACCTCTGCATATCTCATTGGTGGTTTGCTTTTCTCTTTTACCTGATATTCTTGATTTCTCTCTTTATTTGTTTCTTTCTTATTTTGGATTTTATTACTTGGTTGGTTATTTATTTGATTATGATTCTGGCTACAGGGTGCATATATTTGCATTTTTTGTCGAACTTACATCCTTTTCCTTCTTTTAGGTTTTTACATATTTTTGGATGCAGATCTCTGCAATCATCCCCATATCCATCTAAGTATGCACATTTACCATATATTTCATAGTTTTGACATATCTTAGGATGTTTGTAGTAACATCTTTCTCCAAATCTGCAATTCCCTCTTTTCAAAAGGTTGCAGATTTTGTCTTTCTTGTCTATTTTTTCCTCTTTCCCGTCATTGTATAGATCTGGGTAGAGCCTACTTCGGGATTTGCTTTTCTGTTGTCATATCGTAATTTATTTTTCTTCGTAGGTATGCTGCTTTATTGCCTCATATGTAGTATCAATGAGTATCTCTGCATCCATACTTTTATCTTGTTCTTTGTTTTCCTCTTTTTTTCTGTCATTTCATTTTTCGTTTACTTCTCTTCCGTTTTCTCTATCTCTTTATTCTTCTTCTTCTCTCTCATCTTCTTCTTCATCCTACAACTATTTTGTACATGCATCTCTGATTTAATAACATTGTCTATCCATGATAGACAGTTGAACAAAAATTCTTGTATCTTTTCTCAAATCTTGTATTACCTCAGCACACTGTGGATGGGTCGGAATGTTGCATGCAGCACATTTTCTGATTAGGTTTTGTGGATTGACTATGCTATACCAAACCTTACACAGTTTGCATGCTTTGGCATTCTTTTTCCTAATGCATCAATTAGGATATTCACAAGATTCACCTTATTCATTTTCTTTGTCGGAATATGTTGGTTTATGTATATTTTCTTTCTTTATGAGTCTCTTGACCACTTGGATTTTATTTGGAACTTCTTCAATTATTTTCAAGATGTTTTCATTACGATTTTGTTGCCAGTTTGAAGGATTATATCCTTCTAATATATCTATGAATGCTTTTGTATCTTTTTGGTTAGGACTGTTGCTAATTTCATAGATGAGAAATGCCAGTTCCCTTCCTGCTACCTCATCGTATTGCGGAATCTGCTAAACACGCCAAATTACGCCACCTCTTCCCGAGTTGGAACTTACTACCATCTTGTTCTGATTTATAGTATTACACTTGATAAACTAACTTAGAAGACGCTTTATCCTACTATTTTCACACTAATCTTATCACCGATAGTTCACGAACACTTCTAGATATTTCTCAAATTCTAGTCGTATGTTAAACTTGTGATATCTGTTGATTATTGTGACTTCACGCGGGTACGTCTCACCAAGCAAGATGGCTACTACGAGAGAGAGAGATCGAGGGGGGAGAGACAGAGAGAGAGCGAGAGAGAGAAAGAGAAAGAGAGAGAGAGGAGCAAACTGAGAGAGAAAGAGAAAGAGAGAGAGAGGAGCAGGCAGAGAGAGAGAGAGAGCGTGAGAAGGAGCGAACGAGAGAGAGAGAGAGAGAGAGAGAGAGAGAGAGAGAGAGAGGAACTTGCAGAAAGAGAAAGAGAGAGAGCAAGAGAGAGAGAAAGTGCGGAAGAAGTGGAGAGAGAAAGCGGGAGAGAAACGCGGAAGATATATCAAATGTACAGCCTGCCGCCCAAGAGGTGGGTACCCCAACAACACCCAACCGACGCTAATAACCCCCGTCCAAACTACGTAGGTCTGAACGCCTCAGGGGGAGATTTCGTTACCATCCAACGACCAATTAAAATCCTTTCCACCGACCCGCCCACCGATTGTACACGACCTTGCATGCTATAAATACTTGTAAAAAACGTATCTTAATTCACTGTACTGTAAACTCTCATAGATGACTGCCTGTGCGCTGTCGACACGTTAGAGGAATAAACCTAAGACAAATGAAAATCTTTACATGTCCTTAGGAAACTTAATACACCAGCTACATGCTGACGAGAAAAAAGATAATAAGAAGAATTGAGAAGATTCTATATAAATTAATGCCGTTGAAACAGCTATTGTATTCAATGCTACTGCCCTCAGAGAAGGCCATCCTTCCTAATAATAATAATAATAATAATAATAACTGGGAAAAACTCTCTATCGCGAGAGTACATATAATGTTATAAAGGGTCCACAATAATAAAAAGTGGGTTCATCTTCATTCCAAATGAACAATTAGTTACATGTACTGAGGTAAATATAAAAATAAACAAGAGTCGTTGAACATCGTTGACACCGGTCGTTAGCTCGTTTATGGACCAGGTGATGAAGAATGAGGGCAGTTAACTCCAACTAGGTGATTTCCCCTAAGTACATGTAACTAATTGTTCCTTTGGACGGACTGAAGATGGACCAAGGGAAGGGTTCGAAAGCTTTTTGTCAAGTTTAAAAAATTATACGCGGACTCGCAACACTTTTTATTATTGTGGATGGACCCTTTAGAACAAATTGCAGTTGGTCTGAGAAAGAATGCCAGTTACCTACTTTTAGTTATTGGTTTGTAATAACTTACATTTTTATCTATCAATTTATTTTTTACCGTATAATTGAGCTCTTATTTCTTTACTTCCTGTTAGCTTCTGTGGTTTCTTTCTAATGAACAACTTAATGTTCTTTGGAAACTTCTATTTCAAGTCTGTGGCCTCTCAAGAAGAAGAAGAAGAAAAAGAAGATGTTAAAATATATTTATCTTTGGTTATTTCTATATTTCTCATAAACAAAAATCCAAATATAGAAATCTATAGTTATATAAAACGAGCCCTTTATAAGGCAGTCATCAGCCATTTTTCAAGAGCATCGGAGTCACGATTATTATCAATCTTTTCCCTCTACTCTATTTTGTTATCGCTTCAACCGCGATAAGCGTGATGGCAACATCCATCCTCGATCAACTCTGATGTTCCTATGTCCATCGTTTTGGGGCAGAGTCGAAAACGATAAGGAGACTGGAGACATAAATGACACACGTCCCATATCTTGGCCACCTCTCTCTCTCTCTCTCTCTCTCTCTCTCTGACGCAACACTTGATATTAAAAGAAATCTAAAATTGAGCATCAGCGAGAATGAGAAAGTTCAGTGACTGTCTTTATTGGAGAAAAAAAAAAAAAAAAAACAGAGGGGAAGCACTGACATCTTGCCAACAACCCCCAAAGGGAAACAATTACAGAGAAGAGAAACAGACCCCAAAGAGAGGTATAAGTACCTAATACGTCTTAGAAAATGAAAGGTATTCCAAAGGAAGCATCGAATAAGCTCTCGAGTCTAATGATTAAAGAAGAAATGTTGATATATTTCAACACCAAAGAAAAACAACCATCCAGCACAACAAATTCTGCGCTAACAATGAAAAAACAAAGACAAACAAGCAAAGTCTCCATCTCTGTTGCATCTCATATTATGGACCCGATGAGTTCTGTTCACTACAGCACGAAACTGATATGAATCCCCAGAGAGAGAGAGAGAGAGAGAGAGAGAGAGAGAGAGAGAGAGAGACTCCCAATTAACCGCTTTAAGCACTAAAAACTCAGAAGCGTACAAAAAATAAAACAAGACTTTTCCAGGATCAAATATTCATCTGTAAATATTTCCTTCAACCTAATTCCACTGTCATTTCATCGTCACGATAGACAGACAGACAGACAGACAGAGCGCGTCACGGTGATCATGTGTCGAGTGTCGCTAGCAATGCTGGAACTCATTCCATTGCTCGAATGGCCTCCAGTACATTTGCATTTTATGAGTGGAGGTGATGATAGACAACTGCCTAAGAGGGTTGGGAAGGGGGAGGGGAGGGGTTCCCCAGCTAAGGGGGGATGGTAGGGGGAGAGGGGTGCCAAGTTAAAAAATGGGCCTTCGAGTCCTTTTCGGAAGAGTGACGTTAGCTGGCGCTGATTTGGTCTTGTGGTTCAACAGACCTTATGTTGTTCACTTTATTATAGTTTATGTTATACACAATATAGTGTTACGTTATTCATTGTATGAAGCGTTACCTTTTTCACTATATACATATTTATGTTATTCACTACATAATGTTATTCACTCTATACACTTATTTTACTCACTATGTAAAGAGATTCGTCATTCACTATATAAGAGTTAAGTTATATAACATTTCAAGTGTTATCATCACATTGCTTTTATTTCTTCCCCCATCACTAACGTCGGTGTCTCCCTTTGAACGAAATTATCGTACACACTTTAATCTCGCAATAATAAGTTCCCGCTTTGTTTCCACGAGATAGAGTTCCCATACACTCCCCAACACTGAGTTTCCAACTGATATCTATTGTTAGTTTCAGTTTGTCCCCAGAGTAGACGTTCATAAATCGTGCCCACGAGACTGAGTGTCCTTTTTCACAAGAATGAGTTCCCACTCTGTTCCTAGAGGATTGAATTCCCAACTATTTTGTTCCCAGAAGGAAGTATTTCCATTTGATTCCAAAAAATAAGTTGCCAGTGTATTCCCAGATGGTTGAATTCCCACTTGATTCCAAAACTGAGTTCCCACTGTTTTCCCCACAAGGTTTAATTCTCATTTGATTCTAATTACAAAATTCACAATGTGTTCCCAGAATAGTGAATTCCCATTTAATTCCAAAGACTGAGTTCCCAATGTGTTCCCAGAATAGTGAATTGACTTTTAATTCCAAGGACTGAGTTCCCAATGTGTTCCCAGAGGGCTGAATTTCCATCTGATTCCAAAGACAGTTTCCCAGCAGGATTCTTTCCCGTGTTTCAAAAGGCTAAGTTCCCAGTGTGTTCCCGAAAGGAGAATTCATATTTTGATTCCAAAGACTACGTTCCCACATTTGTTCCCACTAGTTTGAGTTCCCATTCGTTGCCAATAGACTAAGTTCCCACTTCCGGTATATCAAAAGTATAATGTTTTCTTTTTAAAGAGGAGTTCCCACTTAATGCAACTCGGGGTTCCCCTGTCCCCGAAAATTTCACCCTCATTCAAAAATAAGAACCTCCTAACATAAGCACCACATGCCCAAAAGAAACTAATCCGTGGGCCTATCTATACCTATCTTCACTAATCTATGATATTCTACAATTAATGTTCTTGGGGACTAATTATTATTTTATCAATAAATAAAAATAAAATAGTTTATCAGAGCAACAGTCACGTCAATCACGAAAATATAAACAATACATAATAAAATATGCACACTGGAAAACCGAATTATTTAAATGCACGTCCAGCGTCTAATTTGCATACAGATATTTGTTCTATGAAAATTGGCCTCAGTCCGTCATACTATGAGACTCGATAAACGTTGTACACTTGAATCTCTCTCTCTCTCTCTCTCTCTCTCTCTCTCTCTCTCTCTAATAGCAATCGGTTAACTTACGAATAATGACAGGGGTTAACTAAAATATAGTCGTAAGAGAGAGAGAGAGAGAGAGAGAGAGAGAGAGAGAGAGAGAGATGTAAATTAAAAGGTTAAAGCAAATGATCATTACCATGGACTAATCGTCCAGCGACGCCAAAAGGAAAACTGAACTGGAAATCCATGAGGATCATATTTGCCTATACATTACCCTGACAGAGCTGACTACTGTCTTTCACTTTTCAGGGTGATAATTATTTACTTCTCTCCCAATTCATAAACCCTCGTTAAGCCTTGAGTGTCTCGTTGGGGCCTAAACGTTAATTTCCTCCTCACTCTTCGCCAAGTGAGGATGATGAAATTACATGGCTGACATCGCGCGAAGCGGTATCAACAAAAATTCTAAATAATAAAACGAAGAGATAATTTGCGATTCCAACTGACAGAAAACGAAATATCTTTTGAGAACCTCCACCATTATATATTGTGGACTCATCTGCACCTTCCATACGTCTTACAGAACCAAATATTCTCCTGTTTTAAGTCTTAACTTATTCGCAAAACTTTCCCATCCAGTTGTGTCAAAGCATCTGACATAAGACTAATGAAAACTCCACTGGAGGTAAAACTAAAAGGCGACGTCCTTTCTCACGTCTCCAAAGAGGGAGACGAAGACATTTAACAGGTCAAAATACCCCTGTCCCGGGAATCATAAATAACTTCAAAGCCTGACAACAGCTAATGGGAAACATTATATTCTCTCTCTTTCTCTCTCAACACACAAACACATGCTTCTTTCCAGCAACACAGCTTTCTTCCTTTTGGTCCTCTGTCATTTCTATCCAAAGAGGTTGGGTAGAGGGAGGGCCGTGGCAAAGGTCACGCCAAGAGGGTGGGGTGGTCGTTGTATAGATCACACCATGAGGGTCGGCCGATGTATATGTTACATAAGGAGGGTGAGCCGCTGTACAGGGTACACCAAAAGGTTGAGCTGGTGTATAGAGCATAACTAAAAGATGTGCCGATGTATAGGTAACGCCAAACTGTGCTGACGCCTTCCACGCGTGTTTTGACCCGTCAGTAGAAACTTGTCCAATAAGAAGCATCATCTCTGCACTTCGTTGGGAAAACATCTTTTCACAGAGTGATCTTTCCTTTCCCCTCTTCATATTTCTTTATGAAAAGCTATTGATTTCTCTCTCTCTCTCTCTCTCTCTCTCTCTCTCTCTCTCTCTCTCTCTCTCTCTCTCTCTCTCTCTCTCTCAATACTGAATGTTCATTGCGTAATAATCAAGGTTTTTTTATTTCAGTGAATAAATGATGTCTTCAAGAGAATCTCTCCAGATATGATAATCTCAAGTCCGCATCTTAAGATGAAAACTGTGATTGTAAAATACAAAGGCAAATAAACAATCAGAGAGTACCGAAATCTACTGATCACATTCGTACGAAGGCCAAGCCCTGGGACCTATGAGGTCATTCAGGGATGAAAGGGAAACCGAGATTAAAAAGGTTTATTTAAAGGTATAACAGGAGAACCTCTCAGCTTCACTATGCAACAACTCTTGGGAGAGTCTTAAGGAAAGTAAGATGGAAGGAAGGGAATATGAACGGAGGTACAGTCAAAGCAATGAAAGGGATTGCAGCCAGGGGCCGAAGGGACGCTGCAAAGAACATTAAGTAATGCCTACAGTGCAACACGTGAGGTACACTGGCGGCATGTATAGCTGTAACCTAACTCTTTCTTCCCCGTGTGGGGTCGAATCCGATCACGGAGAGGGGATAATCATCAGTTCGGAAATAAATCTCAAAAGTTTACGAAATCGAGGACTGAAGATTCTTCATCGGGGTTATCATTCAAAACTACATCTGCAGACAATTCAAAGCAACAGACAGGCAACAGAAGAGCCGCACTCCTGTATCAAATACTGCCACCAACTTTCTCAAGTTGCGCCTAAACTACAGTAAAAGATGTCATAAACACGTCGGCCACTTATTGCATACATATCACGTACAAGTTAAATACAATGAATTCATTTGTATTCAACTTTTATTCAAGTTTATCGGAGCTTCATACGATTATCCACTATTGACCAGAGATAAGTTCTTAACTTACGGTCGCTGACATATTTCCAACCTGTCGTGCATGTGATGAGTTTCAAATATATGTGTGACAAGTCACCGACTTATTAGTAGTCCTATCCAGTGCTTCATACTGTTATCGATTTATTTCCAACCTGTTTGAAAAATGTATATGTGATAAGTTGCATATGTGTGTTTCTGACATGTTCCAATTTAGTGTGGAAGCACCCTTACAAGATTACATGCAAAGAGACAAAACGACTACGAAGTAGACTTTTGAAATACGAAATAAATGAAATTTGTTACTAGATACAGTAACACAGTAAACAACAGACAGACAGACAGACTCTCTCTCTCTCTCTCTCTCTCTCTATTCTTTGCCTCATTTGACTATCGAACGAAGAAGAATCACCTGACAGTTTAACTTAACGTTAAGTCCTTCGTATCTCTCTCTCTCTCTCGCTCAAGAGGACTCTCACTCAGCTGCCTAATGCAGTAGATTTCGAACCTTAGTTCCATAATATCCATCAGTGTTAACAAAACTGCCAAACGTGGAACAGAGAGAGAGAGAGAGAGAGAGAGAGAGAGAGAGAGAGAGAGGTTGGGGGTGGGGGGACACACCAAAATGGAACTAACTTGCAGTCCTGGGGATTAGGGGGGACAAGTTCCAACCCTGTTATGAGAGGATCAGAGGTAGATGAAGGAGGATTCGATGTCCCTGTTTGTTCTCGAATCTGTAGTCTCTCTCTCTCTCTCTCTCTCTCTCTCTCTCTCTCTCTCTCTCTCTCCTGCAAGATATCGTCTGGTTTTACATTTCAATGGTATAATAAGATGAACAGAATGATAGAATGGTGAATCCGAGTCATAAGTATTAAGGAGGAATTAGTGGTCACAGTCCAAATGAGAGATCGATCCAACCTGATTTGGTGGGGGCTGTACTTTACATGAAAATCACAGAGGTGTTCCCCCCCTCCCCCCCCTCTTTTGAAGTTCCTCGTTCAACGAGTGGTTTACGTGTTCGCCTACCGATTCGGTATTCCGAGTTCGATTCCCTGCTCTGCCAACGTGGATTCAGAGGAATTTATTTCTGGTGATTAGAGAGTCATTTCTCGACATAATGTGGTTCGGATCCCACAATAAACTGTTGGTCCCGTTGCTAGGTAACCAAATAGTTCTTAGCCAGATAAAGATATTTTAATCCTTCGGGACAACCCTAGGAGAGCTGTTAATCAGTCAGTGGCCCAGTTAATCTAAGATATACTTCACTTTTAGCCTGTTTTGATACAGTTGCCAGTTTCCTGATTATCTTGTTTGTTATTCTTTTTTTTTTTCAGTTACAAAGTTCTTTTATAACAGGGCAATTACGTATAATTTTGGGATATGTTTATCACTGAAAACTTTAATTCGAGTTTTCGAAAGGAAATAAGCTAACTGTCCATCCCACAAGGAGATCTGAATCGGAATCTTACGACGCAAAAGACAAAGTTGCGTGCGCTTGCGCAATTGTGTGCAATTAAAAACTAGATCCCTCAAAGACGTCAAACCTCGGTTCTCGAGAGATTTAGGCCTACAGACTGCTCCATAGGAAGGCTTAATATTAATCCCGTCCCCGTCCTGGCGTACTCACTCTCTCTCTCTCTCTCTCTCTCTCTCTCTCTCTCTCTCTCTCTCTCTCTCTCTCTCTCCCATCTGACCATTTGTGTTTTTTCATTTTCAAAAACGTCAAAGTTTCTACAAAGAATAACGACCACCAATTTATCTCAGAAAATACTGAATTAGGAGCATAAATAAATCATTGGAACAATAGGTATGGGTTTGGCAAATCAATTTTCATCAATGAATACCATTAAATACTCGTAAATTAATTTTTCTGGAGAGGTCTCAATAATAAAAAGGATTATACTGAACTGGAAGCCATATCTGCTTACTTATCCCACCACTTTACATCTTTCTTTCATTTTAAATATATATTTACAACCCACCACTTTACATCTTTCTTTCATTTTAAATATATATTTAAACAACCAACCATTACATACAACCAATAGGAGACAATTACACAGTTATTATTATTATTATTATTATTATTACTCAGAAGATGAACCCTATCCATATGGAACAAGCCCATCAAAGGGGCCACTGACCTGAAATTGAAGCTTCCAAAGACTATTCTGGCGTTCGTTCGAAAGAAGCAAGAAAAGGCAAAAGGAAATACAGAAAGAAGAGATCAGTTATATTAGAAAAGAAAAACATAATCTAACAAATTAAGTCTCGTACCCAAAATAGATCAAGTCAGTAACGAAGAAGGGAAAAGGGCGTTAGACAGATTACACCAATTCGTCTTCCTCTTCGATTTCTGATGGAAATTATCGGAGAGAATCCATCTCTATTCCGGGCGATGGATATTTTTTTTTTTTTTACGGAATAGGAGTGAATTCGTTCGTAAGGTCTCAACGAGGTTCATTCTTTGAGGTTAATCTGATTTTCATAGTTCCTCATTTCTGGTTTGTTCCTCTTATGATGTCTGAATTATTATTATTATTATTATTATTATTATTATTATTATTATTATTATTACTGTTATTCCAAACATAGTTACACACATTCAAAAGTGACTATAGTTATACAATGCTATGATATCATTAATAAGATCATTATTGGTCTCATGCGCATTGGTCTGAGAGAGAGAGAGAGAGAGAGAGAGAGAGATTTTCAAACATATTTGTCTGTGGTTGCAAAATGGAGAATCTTGACGTGATAGCAAGTGATCTCTCTCTCTCTCTCCCTCTCTCTCTCTCTCTCTCTCTCTCTCCGTTTCAGTGCCCAACAGTATCACCTTTCTTTCTATCTATCTCTGACATTAACTTCCATCCCATTTTTAGCGTCTTCTTACGAATCTTTTTCCTACAAGATTATAATTCTTTACAAAAATGAATATGAATCTTTCATCATCATAAGAATAACAGTTGCAAAAATTTTTTTCGAAGCCCATATTGAGGAATCAGTCAATAGAAGAGAAGGCTTTACTGAACACAGAATTTTAATGAATAAATCAATAAAAAAACAGATTTAAAACAGCCTAATTTTCCACTGAAGAGAATCCAATTCTATTGGTGAGGAAATAAAATAAACCTAGAACTCGCTTTCTTGAAAGGAGAAAGAAACTCTTTAGAGACCTTTCTCAAAATCTCATTCTCCCGAGATTCAAAAGACATTTGATAGTTGGAATGACGCTGCTCTCGCTCGGGTGGTGAGATGTGGCACATGATCTTTTCCTCGGTTCTTTCCGAACTTTCCTTTTATGGAACTTTCTCTTTGATGGAGGGAGGGATATTCCTGGATGCAATTCGGTGGTTATGACGTGACGAAGGGTTTGCTACTGTCGTCACAAAAACAGCGGGGTCAGCATTGAGCGTGGGAGGATTCGGAGAGGGAACTCCAAGTTTGTTTTTCGTTAGAAATCATCTTCTATACTTTGCTATAATTATGTTCTTTAATAAAAAGCAAGTATTTGTGCATTAATAGAGTAGACCTGTAAACTGGAAAGAGACGAAGTTTATGTAATATTTGTTTTAGACGCTCTAATAAATAACACTGAAATTAATACGAGAGAGAGAGAGAGAGAGAGAGAGAGAGAGAGAGAGAGAGAGAGAGAGAGTATATCTATATGCACTGTATCAACAAGTCCCAACCAGAACATGAAAATAAAAACTTGGACAAAATCACAAAAACAAGACAATGAAATACTATTCCCCGCTTCGCCAGATTCGTGCAACTCATGAATGATAAACAGGAACTCAGAATGAGCATAACATTAAACCCGCGAACTTGGATGTTATTTTTGATTTGTGGGAAACTAAACAAAAAATAAAAATAGTGTATATATTATTTATAACTTGATCATGGAGTCTCACTCATGTCAGTTATGACAAGCCTGGTGACTTAATATGTCATCAATGAGAAAGTTAATAATTACATAAGGAAAACGTTTTGGGAAATAAAAGCATTTCAATCTTAATCAGTCATCAGTGGAAAGTGAACTATTAGATATAAAGAAATGTTGGGGAAATAACTAAAGTTTATGAGTGGAAAAATTGTTCACTCTCAGTGGAAGGGCCTTAGCATACATCGTTGGCCTTCGCTTTAAGGCAGTAATAAAGTAGAAGCTGACAATTACGATAAACTAAAAATTCTTACATTTACTGACATATACCAACGCCAACTATATAGAAAAAATAAAAAACCAAATTGTAATTATTTTGATGCTGTCAAGCCAGTAGTTTTGGGTTGGGGGCAACTTTCATCCAATTTCAGCGCCTTCAGAACTGGGTAAAAATAAACAGGGCGAGTTGGAGTGGTTGGACAGCGAGACGAAAAGATCCAGAAAATAAACGAGATGACATACTGGGGTCCAAAGGTGGAATTGAGAGAAAACCGACAGCTGCACTTAGAAGCAACAGTTAAGAGAGGAGGATTGTTCGATTGATTTCTGGCTGCTAAAACTGGCATAAACAACATCTAGATTATGGACGCCGCGATAGAGAGGTTGGACAGCAACAATGGTGTTGAAGTAGAAGGCTAACCGTGGGTGCAGCTAGATCCCGAAGGGAAGTTGCAAACGCCATTTAATAATGTCTACAGTCTACCACGTGAAATGCAATGAAGGTGCTAGCCCATGCATCCAAAATAATGTTGTCGATCATTGGTACGGATATGAACGAAAATATGGGTCCATGTAAAGGTCTCCTTTGTAATGACCAAAGATGGATATTGAGCTAATATACGAAACATAGATACATTGTATTCCTGAGAACATATCAAATTACTTTATCAAATTAGCTTTCCTTCATAAACTACTTTATCAAATCAACTTTCCTCTCACTGAGGAAATCTTGCCCAAAGGCAGCAGTCATTCCCTAACGGGAGCTGAGGTTAGGCATAGCCACACTCGAATGCACCAACAGGCTCTTCAAAGTAATTCCAAACAATCCAGCTAACCTCGTCTTTCCATTCCAGGACCATGTTCCAGGCGACAGAGCGTGATGGAGCCTGGATCCAGCCCTGATTCCAGGGCAGGGTTAAGACGCGGATGAACTATTTGGTCGTCTAAACACTCTAAATGGTAAAACTAGAGTCAGGTTACGTTAGTTAGGTTAGATTAGGTTTCTATCTGTTCGGGAGGGTAACTTGCTGGGATATTGAATATAACCTCATTAACGCATTTCCAAACAGTTATTTCTTCAACATCGATTAGAAACCATAGTGTGATTTCATCTTCAAAGCGACAACATTTTCTTAATTTTCCTCTACTTAAGCTTCCTTATTAACTTTATTAATTGATGGAAAAATAGGAACAAAAACAGTCAAAACGAAACAGACAACATCTGCATTAGCTTCACTAGACTCAAAGCCTAAATGATATCAGGCTCGGCCTAAAAACTGAATAACAAGCGTTCAATCTCGATCCAGGAATGGAGAGAATATGAATATATATTTCCATCTCTTAAAACTATTCCCGAAAACGAATACAAAATCGTGTGGGAAAATCCAGTACAAGTCCTTTCAGAAGACTTGCCTGTTCCCAGTAACAGAATATGGAGCAGCGAAGAAAATCCAATTATGATCGTGCGCAATTCGTTCCAATAATGTTGCCATTGGCCTCCTGTCAGCAGTTTCATTCCGACGTCGTAGATGATTCGTTTCACGTGCCGTGGGGGGAGGGAGGGACGAGGGGGAGAGGAGGAGGAGGAAGAACAAGAGAGAGAAATTTAATACGGTGACGCTGATCATAACAGACCGTTTGAAAGACGCTTCTCGTTATTCGGATGTTTATTATGTGTTTCTTGTTCTTACAACTTTAAATTTTGCTTTATGGTCAATGTTTTTAAACGCATCATCACCAAACGTTCGTATATGTAGATTTCTATCATTCAAAACAGGTCTTAAAACCACACTGTCCTTTGCTTTCAGGCAACGGGAACAGAGACGCATTCCAGTTCCCAATCCAGGGAAGGTCGCTTAGTCTCAGCAGAAACTTCGTTGGTTTTGACCTCAAAATTCAATGGGATAAAACAAACTTTCCTAATGGTTCGTAACTTAAAAGGTCAAGTGATTGCAATGATAATAAATATTTTTTGTGGGATGAAAACTAGATTTTATTCGCAATTCCACAACATCTAATTTGGAGTAAAACCGCAATAATAATAATAATAATAATAATAATAATAATAATAATAATAATAATAATAATAATAATAATAATAATAATAATAATAATAATAATAATAGGAAGTACGACAACAACAACAAAAACAAAAGTCAAAATGTCGGTTCCATCAGGACCAAAATGTGCCACAGAAGGAAAGATGTTTGTAAATAAAAAAAAAAAGCAAAAAGTTTACTCTGATTAAAGCACTTGAAAACACGACGCAATCAAGAGATATAAATATAACATTAAACATCTGGAGAAACGTTCATTAATATTCAGAATGTCATAAACATAAACAATATTAGACATTTTGAGAAATTTATTACTACTAAATCCGAGGTCATGACAAGAACGAAGCCATTTCAGTAATAAAAAAAATAAAAAATATAATAAAATCTCATTAAATTTTCAGAATCTGAAGCTGTCAACTTGAAGTCAGAAAACGAGATCACATTCAAGTTACGGGAAGAAGTAACGCAAGGATTGTTGGTCCTAAGGTAACAGAACACTAACATCTCCCTTACATTAATTATAGTTATAGTAATTTGGCTGCTTAAGTTCTGAAACGAAACTTGTTGAATCTGAGCAGATATTTTGGATCATGGCAACAAATTCTGCTTAGGAAAAAGACGTATTATTTAGTTTTAACATTAATAATTAAAACTGGCATCATTACGCTGAACAATATACGTAAATGGTGACGACGTCGTAGAGGTAAATATGCAAAAACTGTTAATGAAATATTCTTCAGGCAAAGAGCATCCAGGGATATATTCACCGTGGCCTTGTATGACAGGGGCAAATATACTAAAAATATCCTTACAATATTCTTTATTTAAGGGAATTAAGGATAATATTCATATTGCTCTCGTAATAATAATAATGATAATAATAAAAGTACAATACATTAACTTTTAACATACTCAATTTATTTAAAGACAATTCTCTCTCTCTCTCTCTCTCTCTCTCTCTCTCTCTCTCTCTCTCCTTCTCCGTACACTGGCCCTTAGTTTTTTTTTCTGTAAGCTGTACCACACTATAAATACTCACCACAATTGATCAAAGCCCCCTGCCTAAATATAACGACACAAAAACCTGAAACAAAGCTGCGATATTCCTCTCCAATACAAAATGGAGCATTCAGTATATGATGCCTTTGTGGCATTGGGACCGATAAACAAGTGAAT
>NC_087214.1:24678549-24690243 GCF_015104395.2 Macrobrachium nipponense
ATCAGGCTTAGGTGATGTTGCAGGTGATCTACGATCTCCATATCCTGAAGCTTCGCCACCCAACACCGAGATAGGCGGAGAAATAATGTCTCCTGGCAAAAAAGGGTGATGAGGTCGTAGGAACCTCCGATTTCTCCATAGATGCGCCCCACTCCCAGTCTTCACGAGGTAATCCCTCCTCGTGCCAATTCCGACCACAACTCCTGGTTTATCCCATCGTTTTGTCTTAGGGTCCTGCAGATCCACGTACATACCAAGGTTCAGCTTAGAGAGTGGTCTAGCAGTGGCATCATATCGTTCCTTTGCCTGCTGCCGAAGGTACTTAGCCTTTATGTCACATTCGTCAGCTGTACGTTGCCATTCCTTTGCAAATGAACGATGATGAGCCGGAATCTTGGAACGCAAAGGATGTCCAAACAAGATTTGCGCTGGAGATCTACCGTCCGCCCGTGGAGTATTCCTGAGCTCAAGAAGCCCTCGTGCGAACTTATCCTCATCCAGCTTGCTATTTCTTGTGGTTGTCAAAATAAACTTCTTGATGATCTTCACGGTAGCTTCGGCATGACCATTTGCTTTTGGATTATAGGGCGATGTCACGCGGTGTTCCACCCCCCATCGAGCAAGGAAACGCCGCAATGTTGATGAAGCGAACTGCAGTCCTCCATCCGTTTTCAGTACTACAGGCACACCTGTGTCTGAAAATATTGGCCTCAACAAACTAACTAGTTGAGCTGCAGAAGTTGATCCATTGCACGAAGATACATACGGCCAACCTGATAGGCGATCAATGTACACAAGAAATGTCTTGCCAGAGATATGAAAATAATCAGCAGACACGGACTCAAATACTCGACTTGGCAAGTCTTCCTGCATCAAAGGCTCATTCTGCTGACTTGGTAACAGCTCTCGGCAACGAGAACAAGACTTCACTGTATTCTCAACGTCCCTGTCAATCCCTGGCCAGTATACAGTCTGGCGTGCTCGACGCTTGGTGCGGTCCACTCCTTGGTGAGCATCATGTAGACACTGCAAAGTTTCGCTACGCAGGCTGCGAGGTATGAGAAGTCTAGGTCCATAAACTATCAAACCATCATCCACGGCCAGCATGTCCCGAATTCCCCAGTATGCTCGCAACTCTTCTGGTAAGCTATGCTTATGATCTGGAAATCCTTTCATTACTACATCTCCTAATGACTGATATTCACCATCATGTGCAGAAGCATCACGAATCTTATCCAGCGTCTGGTCCCGTAGAGGAGCTAACCTTATGCCCTCCTCACAAGTAGCTAGTAAAGACGATACAACAGCAGCATGCAATGGATCTGCATCATCCAGCACATCATTGTCCTCAACAAGGCTCTGAACTGGTGAACGAGAGAGTGCATCCGGCATGCTGTGACATTTCCCACTTTGCCACCTTGCAGCAAAAGTAAATCTGCAGAGTTTCATTCTCATACGCTGCAATCGAGGATTTTTGTATTTCTCCAAGAGTTTTGAATTAAGAATAGGAACAAGTGGTCGATGGTCTACTACCAGTCAAATAAGGCAAACCAGCCAAATAAACACTGCATTTCCTCACTGCCCAAAGTACAGCAGCCATCTCAACCTCAATTACGGCATACCTAGTTTCTGCATCCGTTAAAAACCTGGATCCACACTGGATGAGCTTCCAAGCCTCTCCATGTTGTTGCAGCAAAACAAACCCCATACCATGCAACTTGGATGCGTCAGTTTGAAGCATAGTAGGTAAAGATGCATCAAAATGAGCTAAAACAGGAGGAGCTATGAGTGCTTCTTTAGTTTTCTCGAAAGCCACGTCATGCTGAGGGGTCCAGCACCACTCATTCCGAGGTTTAAGCAGTCCCTGAGTGGCTGTGCAGCAGCTGCAATCGCAGAAGAAAAGCTCCCAAGCTGATTGGTTAACCAACCCATGAATGACCTAAGATCAGTGATATTTTGTGGCTTTGGAAATTCAGCTATAGCTCTCACCTTCCGAGAATCTACACTATAACCTTCATGATTTATACTGTAACCACAAAATTCAACATTAGGTTGAGCAAATAAAATTTTGTCAGGATTTAAGGTCATTCCAAATTTGTCACATTTTTGCACAAGTGTGATCACATGGGCTAAGTGGTCACGG
Source organism: Macrobrachium nipponense (assembly GCF_015104395.2). Classification (NCBI taxonomy): domain Eukaryota; kingdom Metazoa; phylum Arthropoda; class Malacostraca; order Decapoda; family Palaemonidae; genus Macrobrachium; species Macrobrachium nipponense. The sequence continues at coordinate 24,680,693 of NC_087214.1, forward strand.
TAACTAGAATCATACACCAAAATATCATCAACAATTTTGACAGTACGTGGAATATCTCCCAAAGCTTGATCTCCTCGACGATTGTACTCATCTCCAGATGATATAAGCCCCATTACGGCTCGTTTGAATTTGTAACGTCCCCAAGGTGTGATGAAGCAAGTAAGATCCTGATCTTCTTCAGCAATTTTGATTTGGAAGTATCCCATCTTCGCATCCAAAGTAGTGAACCACCTGGCTCCAGCATCCATTGACTATATAGCATCATGAGGGGATCGAACTGGATATGTAGGTCTGCGCACATAGCGGTTAAGTTTTGTAAGGTCCACACACAACCGCACACCACCCATCTTCTTTGCAATAGGGACCATCGGATGACACCATTCGGTGGGGGGTAATCAACCTCACCAATGATATCCTTAGCAAGCAAGTCTATTCTAGCTGAGCTTTAATATCCGATCTCCAACAATACGGAATGGTGCGTGGTGCGGTCACTGCAAAAGGACGCGCATCTGCTGACAGCTGAATCCTCATAGGACCTCCCTGCATTTCCCTTAGAGTAGCTGAAGCATCAAATACATGAGGATAAGCAGAAATGATGGAAGCTGCATGTTCTGCACGCTCTGCTTCTGTAGGGTCTCTGCTGTATGGCCATCTTGGCAATGCCACTGGTACAGACACCAAACTGCTGGTACTTGCAGACTGCACAACATCCTGTGTGTTAGAAGTCACTTGTGGCTCCAAAACCTTCTTGGTTCTTGATGCTATATGTGGTTGCGACACTGAACATGTAACATGCTGTATTTGCGCTGGAAAATTTTCTGGTAATATTCCCAGTGCTACACAATCAAACCAGCTCAGAAGTGCACTTTCACTTCCTTGACGACTGACACAGCTGTTGTCGTATTACGATTCCCCAAAGTTAAAAAAGCCTCAAAAGTACCCATGTTAGTGAGAGGTTGACGATCTGCTGCAATAAGACCACCCATAATGATCGGCTCCAGTGAACTCTCATGAATTCCAAGAGATATAGCGTTCTCAAGTCCTATCACAGTTGTCTCTGCTCCAGAGTCAGGTGTCCACATAACTGAACTTGATCCTTTGGGGTGAGTGGTACTGATGCAAATCTGAGGGGTTGGACGTGATGACGCACAGTTGCTGTAAATATCTCCAATGACACGATATAGATTCTGCTTTGAAGGCTTGAACGTGCTTTGATTATTAGTTTTCTTCTTCTGAGGAGACAGTGGCTGTCCCTTTGACCTGCACACCACTGCAAAGTGACCTTTCTTACCACATTGTTTGCAGTCCCTGTTTAGAGCCTTGCATGCCCTCTTATCACGATGGCGCTCACCTCCGCACCTAAAGCACTGCTGCTTTAAATGGGCTGCCTTCTGACCTTGCTTGTATTGGGACACTCTTGAAACATTATACTTTTCACTGCCCCGAATAACAGCACGACTGGCATTTGCATTTTCCGATGCTCTGCAAATATCAATAGCCATCTGCAAAGTGAGCTTCTTTTCTTCTAACATACGTTTCAAAGCCTCTTCATCTCTTCATAGTCTGCTGTCCATGCAGGTTTCACAAAAATCACAGAAAGAAGCAATCTCTTTAATGCCGCACAAAAAATCATCGAAGGTCTCGTGCAACTCCTGGACTCTTGTATGAAAGTCGCGTCGGTCCACGATGACATTCCTTTGGTTGCGCAAGTGCAACTCCATGGCATCCAATATAGTCTTCAAGTCCGCTCCATCATCCAGTGAGAGACCATATCTCAAAGTGCGGGTCCAATCATCGTCTAGCACGGAAATCAATGCTGACCGCTGCTCAGCAAGAGAGAGAGATGACATTCTTGTCAACACTGCATGTCCCTCATACTTGTGACGCCACGAACCAAACTCTTTAAGAGATACAGAAGACGACAAGTGTGGTGCAGGAACTGCTCTTGCCTGAGACTGATTCCTATGATGTCCCGAGGTACCAGCAAAACCCTCTAGAATTGCGGTTAAACGTTCTTCCCTTTTCGTAGCTGCTTCTTGGGCATGATGAGCCATCTCTGCTTGCCTTGCCACAAGTGCTGCCAGTTGTTCGATTTGCTTCTCCATCGTGTACGGGTACTAAAGATTTAACACTGTACTTCTTGAACGACAGTAGACAGCATAAACGAAACCAATCACTGCGCCATGTTGGATTTCTGTTTCATGGCAGGGCAAGAAAGAACACAGAATTTGTTGTTTCATATATTTTGTAAACTTAACTGTATGGCAGCTTAACAGAAACTAAATATACATTGTAGATTTCAGTAAAAGGTAAACAGTAATAATTACAATACTCAACAGTTTGAGTAAAAGGTACAATTATAATAAATACATTGTTACGTACAAATACAGTATGTAGTTATACAACTAATTACACCAAAGTGTAGTTAGCAATCTCACAGCTCACTGGAGAGTTACTTCTCCCTTTAGATAATTCCTTGGTAAATATTAGTACCAGGTCCATTGAATCAATGAAAATTAGATCGTAAAAAAACCACTAGAGAAAAAGTCTTGAAATTATAAAAACAATTCAGGAAAGATCTTAGATTCGTCCCAAAAACAAGAATTATTAAAAATATTTAAAACACTAAAAAAAACTGATATCTCCATAAAAAATTTATAACTTTAAATTTATGATATCTACACAATCTTAAGTGTAAAACAGTAAAAAATAAAAGAGATACATAAAAATACTTGTAGGACATTAATTTGTTGAAATTTCAGTCCGCGACCGAATGTAGAAAACTAACCTTTGGCATGTGTTCCATCAAACCGACCATCTGTATTCAACATGTTGGTGACGTGCGCGCGCGCGTGTGTGTAGCAAGTTAAAGATGAATGTTTATGACAGGTTTTACTGCAGTGTGGAAGTACACTGATTCTATATACAAACTGTCAATCCATCTTTTAAAAGAACCAACTCCCCTTCTCCATAACTAACTCCTTTTCCAGGACAGACTCTTCCTTTTTCCGGAACAATCCGTTCTTTTCCAGGACCACCCCTCCTTTTCCAGGACCTCCCTTCCTTTTCCAGGACCCACCCCTTCTTTTCAGGATCCATCCTTCCTTTTCCTTGACCTACCCCTCCATTTAAATGACCTACCCCACATTTTCCAGGACCCATCACATCTTTTCCAGGATCTACCCCTCCTTTTCCAAGACCAACCCTTCCTTCTCTAGAGCCCATCCCTCTTTTTCCAAGCTTCCTTGCGCAATTCATAACCTTTCCGAAATTCATAACCCTTCCACATGGCTGCTAAATCAGACGGAGCTCTTCTCCTGGGTGCCTCGTTGTTGTCAGCAATAAAACCCGACCTACCCTCATCTGAAACTGCTGACAGCATGTCCACCGCCTTCCATACTGGATTTTATTAAAACCCCCACTCCCTCCTCCCTCTCTCCTACCATCCCCTTCCTAACCCACATCCCCTCCCGCCTTCGTCTTGGGGCGGAAATATTGAGGAAAAAAAAGGGATGCCTCGCTTTATATTAAAGGATACTGGATCGATGGGGAGGCCGTCTTTTTGGAGTAAATATGAAAATATTGACAAAATGAAAATATTCTCTCGATTATAGTCATGACAGTTTCTGTCAGATATAATTATTATATAATAATATCTATATATATATATATATATATATATATATATATATATACATATATATATCATATATATATTAATAATACTATGATATGTATGTATATATAGATGAAAGTTTGGGTGACATTTACATTTAAGATTTAATTATTCATAATCTGAGGGCAGACAGGCCAATTAGGGTCAGACATACGCCAGTGTCTGAGAATGAAAAATTATATTACTTTCCCTTTTCTGTTTTAGGATGAAGATTCCCATATACATTATCCTTCACCCCTCTGAGAATTCCCTCCCATATATACATATATTAGCTTCTGCGCCCTCATTGTAGCCCAGGTAGGTACATTGCAAATCGTCCCTCTCAGGATACCAGATTAATTACCCGATCTCACCCCAACGAGGGATAGATATCTAATGAACTGCTCATTCTCTTAAGGGTAAACATGAATCAGTTTTATACAAGGAGAGAGAGAGAGAGAGAGAGAGAGAGAGAGAGAGAGAGAGAGAGAGAGAGAGAGAGAGAGAGAATCTGAAAAAATATGCAAACAAAATGCCATCATATAATGATCAAAGTGTCATTAAGCTGACAAATAATAAGAGCTAACGATCCTCTTGATAAAAAAAAAGATGTCAGTGATGATGAAAAGATTCTATTTTTTATAGAAAGGAAAATAATCGAAAGAAAACTAGAATCATCGTGACTTTTCTCTTCCTGATGGGCAATATACAGGAGATATGAAAGATAAACAAAAGTTGTTTGTTTAGGAGGAAAAAGCAAATTTATGGCCCCAATCACCACAAAAACGAGGTAGAGCAATGGAACACATAATTTATCTGATGGGTAAACAAAATCCTAATGGCTTCGAACACATTATGTTCGAGTTAATTAATTAAAAAACAATAAAACATTGTAAAGTAGAAGACATCGGAGCTAGCATATAATAAGCATCAGTCTCTGCTCAGATTTAATTTACGAATGTCATCAATATTAATAAAATCTGCAAATTTTATCCGCCTCAAATACCGGTCATTTCGCTGTCTGGATTCTCACGCATGCGCACAAGACACCGCCGAATTCGAAGAGATTCGGGGGAGAGAAATCTCGCTCAATGAAGAGAGACGGTGACAGGTCTCGATGAGAGAAGAGAAATGATGCAGTCTGGAATTCTGTTTCAACTTCAAGTCAATAAAAAAACATTTACGTTGAAAATATGTTTTCTTTTTCTAGAATCTATTGACAGAATGATCGACTTCATAAATCCCCCCCTCCAGAGTGTTCAGTCTGAAACACTTACGTCAATAATAAGATTCTGATGGAGCGTCAGTCATTTTGACTCTTGCTTCAGTTTTGGGAAGCTTCTGTCGGGACAGAAAGCTGCAAATAGAAGAATAATATGAGGCTGCTTGAGTCTCTCTCTCTCTCTCTCTCTCTCTCTCTCTCTCTCTCTCTCTCTGTGTGTGTGTGTGTGTGTGAGTAAATAACCCGTGAAAATATAAAAACAGGTCAGGGGTCACAGGCCGCCAATCAGGGCTCAGTGGACAGCCCTCTTTAGCATCTGTCATAAATCACTGACGACAGAGAGGAGGTTTAGAGAGAGGGTTACTGAGGGGTGGGGGGGAGGTAGGGTTTGTATGGCAGCTAAGGGAGTGGGAGGGAGGGAGTGGGTGTTAATTATAGAGGTGGTTCACGGTGGGGAAAGGGAAACGTGGGGTGGGGGGCGGTCGTGGAAAGAGATCGTGCAGTGGAAGAGAAAGGGGGTTATGGAACAGCAAAGGTGGTTTCATAGTGTTTAAAGGATAAACACAGGATTTATTTATTTTCCTTTTACTTGCTCGTTTATTCAATCTATTTAGTCTCCTTTGTATATCTGTTAAAGTTACTTTCACGATTTTATTTCGAAAGGAGGCAACTTTGAGAAGCTCATTCCCAACATCAATGCCCCTTCAACTTAGTTAATAATAATAATAATAATAATAAAATAATAATAATAATAATAATAATAATAATAATAATAATAATAATAATAATAATAATAATAATAACAATCCCTGGCTTTCTTACACTTGAACTATCAAAGTATAATCTTTAAGAACTAAAAATATATTTCAGTAGCCTCATTATACAAAGCCAAGCAGGTCCGGGGGGAGAGAGAGAGAGAGAGGAATATCTGGTGGATTCAAATTGGTAAACTCACGCAAAGCCAATTTGTCACCGAAATTGCAGCGGCTCTTGACCTAATCTTGTCTCTGGACATAAAAGTGACCTCCTCAGACCCTGAAGTTTCCAAGATGGTCACAACGACGACCATCACGTGCTTCTCATTCAGCTACTGAAGTGGAATAAAAAAATGGCTGTTTTTACTTTTCCCAGACGAAAGAATTTACTGGATTTTAAGAGAATTGCTCTAAATATAGTAAACTGTTTTAGAGTTCTCTAGACATTTATTTTTCGTGGGTCCTCTTCGCTTTCCCCAAGGTCACCTCAGGTCACCCACCTCCCCGCCCTTCCCCCATCTCTCTGAAGGGAATCCAGAAGGCCTCAGTTCCCTAGGGAGGATTTAAGGAAACTGAACTATATTCGTGACAGAATTTTTTTTTTTTTTTTTTTTTTTTTTTTTATTTATCAGAAACTCTAGTTTCTGGGGAAGGACATTTTCTTGTACTCGTCTACGGATACATGACAATATTCATATTTCATAAGTTATGTACACTTATAATAATATCTAAATAATACACATAAATGTTCAAAACCTATATAAGTGAAATTATGTATTCCTATGTATAATGTTTGCAGTGTTCATATACATTAACAAATCTTAGCTATCATTGACTTGTAAGAGGAGTAATGACAATAATAATTTTTTTTATTTTTTCATATTTTCCAATATAAGTATTAAAATAACTTTGCGCTTGCAATCTCATAGTATGGTATGTGGCCTCAAAATTTCTCTCTCTCTCTCTCTCTCCCTCTCTCTCTCTCTCTCTCTCTCCTCTCTCTCTGTTGTAACAGTCGCCTATGTAAGGATGATCACTTTCCCCTTTTTCTTTGCTAAAAACTTAATGAAAAAAAATAAAGATCGAATTTCCAGAGGATGGAAATTGTTCGAAGACCTAAAAGAGGCTTTTTACTTACCCTTTTGATAGAGAGAGAGAGAGAGAGAGAGAGAGAGAGAGAGAGAGAGAGAGAGAGCGCAATGTTTGAAACACGCATGCGTATAGAAACTCCTATACTAGATTTCCTAAAAGAAACCTGGGGTAAATAATTAAACAAGAACAAAGATTTCTGCCCTTAAGTAGAAAAAATTTTCCCATCAGCTGTGAAAAAAAAAAAAAATTCCACCTGACATAAAAAAAACTTTTGTTCGTAGATATATAAATATAAAAAAGGGGGAGGCGGGAGGAGAAGGGGGTACTCAGAATAAATTCAATTTTGAGGACCGAATGTCGTACAATTGAGAAAGAAGAAGAGAAGGCTTCTTCCTCCCATAAAATCTGGTTGGAATTTCCATCGCTCGTTGTTCTCGCCTCTCTTCAATACAAAAGTCAGCTTTTCCCAGGAAATATATTGAAAATGAATGAAGTGCACGTTTACAGATCCACAAGGATAAACAAAATGGAATTGAAAAGATCTTTTATAATTGCCACATAAGACTGTAGCACTGCATCAATACGAGGTGAAATTTAACTATTCAAGATAAAAGCAAAATTGATTGCAATCAACCTAACAGTTTCAAAGCCACGTAATTGCTGAAAAAACTGGAGAGAGAGAGAGAGAGAGAGAGAGAGAGAGAGAGAGAGAGAGAGAGAGAGAACTAAAATAATCTGGCTAAAATCACTCCACGAGTCCAGTAAACCTCAGTAATTTAAGCAACACAAAAACATTTTAATTGGACTGCAATTATTGTTTCACTTGAAAAAACTCCTTAACTTAAAAGAAAACCAAACTTGACATATCCATAAAATGTCCACGCTTGGGTAAAAAAGGAAGGGTCAGTGGTATGGTTACGTGGAGTCTCTTCTCTCTCTCTCCTATCTCGGTTAGGCTGTTAATACTCAGCCCTGATGAAGAACTCGCAAAAAGGAGGAACTCGTTGTTTTACAATATGTAAAAAAGGAAGGGATTTAAAATGAAATATTATAAATATTTATTTCTTTACTTAACTAAACGTAAATGATAACGCTATAACTATATGACTGTAGTTACCATGATTTCTAAATAATGATATTTTGGCTAACAACAAAAATAAACCATAGGAAAATAACCCATGCGACTATAAACATGTAAAGAAAGGATTTCCTGAACTAAAAGTATATAATTTGCGAAGAGAAAAAAAAAAACTAATATTATTATGCATCTTCTAATTAATTAATAGACCAATAAAAATCCCATTAATGATACCATGTCAATTTGTGCATAATGAGGCCCAATCCTCAGTTTGTGGGTAATAAACATCCTTTATGAATGGTATAAATCTCCAGTAATAATGCACCACTAATTTCTCTCTCATCTATGCTATTTCATTCTTCGTGTCAACCTCACATAAGGTAAAAATCATATACAGTTTATTTTTTTTATTTTTTTATTTTTTTTTTTTTTGCCGCAGACAGCAAAGCAACATGAACGACTACATTATTTCCGATCATTCCTTAAAACCTCAAACTTGCTCCCGCCCACCTCTTGAACTTCATCACAAAAATAGTGAACAAGGGCTCTCCCGTCCTCCTCATACTTGAAGATCACCTGGGAACCGTTTCTTATGAAACTGAGGAGAGATGTTGATTTTCACGAGGAATACTAGAGAAGGCGGTTACTAAGTGGACAGGAAGACCTTTAATATTAGTGTCCATCAGGGCAGCTTGGTACCTCGAAATTTCAAAGGTCTGGGATTAGTTGTGTCTGGGAGTTATGAAAAATGACAAGGAAATGGATGGAAATACACGAATAATACACAAACCAATCTAAACATAATGGCTCTCTCTCTCTCTCTCTCTCTCATATTTTTAATGGTAACATAAGTAGGTAATATTTACTGAAGTTCAATGTTTTTCAGAAGTAATGCGTAAAATGACAAATTTTTTAAAACAATTGACTAGATATATTTAAGGTTTAATGAACAGTTATTCTCCTCAGATAGGTACTCCCTCCTCTGATTCCTAGGAATGACAAAATGCTTGTTGACAAGATATATATATATATATATATATATATATATATATATATATATATATATTATATATATCATCTATTTATTTATTTACATTTATATTTGAAGTCCTTACCACAATATGCCACGATAACTCCACGAAAGAGAACATACCTGAAATAAAAAAGGAAAAAACACCATTAGAAAAAAAAAAGATATGACCTCATACTACATAAATTGTTATGCTCTATCTTTTATCTTGTTATTTTTTGCTTTCATTGTTGTCTTAAAGTTGCCTTTGCCTTTGCTCGGAAATAACTAAGAAAAGGGAAAGCTGAAAATAACCTCTTCTCTTCACTCCAAAACAAAGGAGAGAGAGAGAGAGAGAGAGAGAGAGAGAGAGAGAGATATGCAAATAATTTGGAACAGTACATTAACTCTTGCATGCTGTGGCGTGTTTGGTCTGTTGTGTGTGTGCGAAGAGAGAGAGAGAGAGAGAGAGAGAGAGAGAGAGAGAGAGAGAGAGAGAGAGAGAGAGAGTTCCCAAAGACAATCGGCTACAACCGACAAATTCATCGATATTTTTTTCGACAAAACTTTTAACTTTTAATTTAAACCGACATCCAGGTTCTATGTATTTAGAAAAAAACTTGTATACGTCAGTATCACACATACAAACAGACACACAAACAAAAACAGAAAATCAATACAAAGCAAAAAGCCTGGGATTCATATCACGTAAGAAGCGATTCCTGATAAATATTCCATTA
>NC_087214.1:24690743-24710743 GCF_015104395.2 Macrobrachium nipponense
TTACTCTAGTCTCACAATATTAGGTTCTATAAGTTTAGCTACAGACTAACAACAAGACTCTCTCTCCTCTCTCTCTCTTCTTCTCTCTCTCTCGCTCTCTCTCTCTCTCTCTCTCTCTCTCTCTCTCTCTCTTGGTTGGGAGGGAATTTTCTACGAAAATGGAAGAGGCATTTTCAGCTTAGCTTTGTCTTCGTTATTTCTGAGGAAAGGCAACTTGAAGACAACAATGACAGCAAAAAAATAAATATAGATAAATACAAAATTAAAAAATAAATGGTACAGCCAAATGACTTATGTTATCTTGATGTCATATCTTTTTTCTAACGTTTTTTCCCCTTTTATTTCAGTATGTTCTCCCTTGCGGTTTTATAGTGGCCTAACGGAAGGTAATTTGGTAAGGAATATAAAGACTTGTCAAAGCTCTATTTATTCTAGGAATCAGAACAGGGGATATTCTCAGAAGAATAACTGTTCATTAAGGCTTAAGATATCTAGTCATTTACTTTCAAAATTTTGTCATTTTATGCATTACATCTGAAAAATACTACTGAACTTCAGTAAATACTACCCACTTACGTTACCAATAAAAATATGAGACACGGACAAAGACAGAGAGGAAGCAATTACGTTTAGGTTGGTTTGTGTATTTCCATCCAATTCCTTGTCACAATTCCTTGTCATTTTTCATAACTCCCACATATAACTAATCCCAGACCTTTGAAATTTGGAGGGTACCAAGCTGCGCAAATGGGTATGAATATTGAAGGTCTTCCTGGGCAGTTAGAGTAATCGCCTTCTCCAACGAATCCTCGTGAGAATCAACATAGATGAAATGCGAAATAAGTAATGTATAATGAGTGGAGATTTATACCCTTCATAAACGTGTTTATTGCCCGCACAAAATGAGGACTGGTCCTCATTATGTACAACTTGTTATGGCATCATTAATGTGTAATAATAGTTTTTTGTTTATTTTACTTCACAGGTTATACATTTGTTCATTAAATGCTTTTTTTACTAATTTATAGTAGTCTGTATTATTATTTTGTTTATTTTTATTCGTAGCCACAAGAGTATTATTGATTATAACTCAGTTACCATAACAAGATTGTAAATTATAGTTTTTATCATTTATTTTCACTTTAAAGTTGAGAATTAAATAAATACTTCATTTAAAATTTTATTTTTCCTTCGCAATCAGTGCTAGAAACGAGAGAGAGAGAGAGAGGAGAGAGAGAGAGAGAGAGACTAACCATGTCATATATATATATATATATATATATATATATATATATATATATATATGTATATATCATTCAAGCTACAAATGTCCTTTAATATCTAAATTCACTCTACCTCCCAAATGATATATTTTCATATATGTACCGAAGGGGCGGATTTTTTTTAGTTGATAATAATTTCGTCCCCCCATGGGATCGAACCACCGTCCAAGTGGACGGGGACGAAATCAGGACAGTCAGTGACGCTATCCAATCAGCCAACAGAGACGCTATAAGTTCATATCGATTCTGACCTTACAAATCCACAATCACCCTCGAACTCGGTGCTTTCGTAATTAGAATCGATATGAAACCCCGTCTACAATGTTAGCCAATTCGAGCGTTTGACAGCACGTAGCCTTGGACGGGTGGTTCGATCCCATGGGGGGACGAACTTATTATCAACTAAAAAAATTCCCTTCGGTACATATATGAAAATATATCATTTGGGAGGTAGAGTGAATTTAGATATTAAAGGACATTTGTAGCTGGAATGATATATAAATGAATCACGTTTCGATGGGTGATAATTATTCATATATATATATAGTTTATATATATATATATATATATATATATATATATATATATATATATATATATATATATATATATAAATGCACGGGAATCATATGTACATACTAACAAACGGGAGCTCGAAACTGGGACTATCACTACTGTCGTCTGTCTGGCTACAAAGGGTTGAGACTGGAGGGTGATTAGCACTATGCCTTATTTTCTTGAACTCGTTCAAACTTTTCAGGAAATTGTGACTATTTGGTGGATTTGACAGATTTTTTGAGCGGCGCTGCCATTGCCTCGTGTACGGGTGATTAACCCTCTCCGGTCCGGACGGGTGGAACACCTTTGTTTTACGTTCCGGTCTTGGTACCTCACCCGTCGGTGAACAGTTGCTGAGAATAGACGCATTGAAAGTTCCCACAAAATGCTTTCTAATATTACCCCTGTATTTTTTATCATGACTAAAGTGGTACCATTGGAAAGCTGAACGTTTATTCTAGCGTATATTAAAACTTCTTAAAAATAAAATCACAACTACCACCGTTTTAGATAGTGATAAAATAGGACCAAAATAAATTTTTTAGCGTTTAATATATATATATCTAATTAAGATATATATTATATTAATTATATATATATTATATTATATGTTCTACGCATCAGTAACGAAATCTAACTCTCTCCAAATTAGCTCCCCTCTTCTAAGCCCTAATCCCTCCTCCATCCTACTCCCTACCCTAGACATACCATCCCCACCCACACATCTAATCGGTTCCGCTCGAGTATCTAGGATTTTATTTAGAAGTTACAAGGGGCAAATATAGAGAGATGTCAGCCGATGAGGTGGGACCTTTCCCTGCAGAAGGAGACTTGATGTTTGGGAACTACAGGATATATCGTGGCTTATTTACCTGAAAAACTTAGGAATTTTTATGGTATTTAGTTATGATAACTGTTGAGTTGTCAGTGGTGGGTAGAGGGATCTCAAGTAGATAGCAGATTGAATTCTACATGCAGAAAGGCGTCATTCTTTCCTAGACGTCGCAAGGATCACATTGCAATTGGAGTTGCATTGCACCTCATGGTTTCTCCATCCAGCCTTTCGAGACTCTCTCTCTCTCTCTCTCTCTCTCTCGTCTCTCTCTCTCTCTCTCTCTCTCTCAATTTGGTTGTCTTTTAAACAATTGAATGTTCCCTCGTACGGATACAGTGATACAGCTTTTGATGTCGTCAGTTATTGAAGATCTCTGGAATTTCATTTTGTGTCGCCCTGTAGGTCTTTATAAATGCTTATTATTTTGCATAAGGCTTTTAGGGAAAAACCGACTTTTTGTATCGAAGAGAGACGAGAACATCGAGCGGTGGAAATTCATGCCTGATTTTAACGAGGGAAGAAGAAAACGGTGGATCAGATTGAACTCTTCTCTCTTTTTTCTTTCTGTATAACATTCGGTCCTGAAAATTGATTTTATTCTGCCTCTCCCTCTCTCCTCTCCCCCCTTTATTGATTTATATATATTCGTAAAAAGATAGAGTTGGATGAGCGAGAGCAAATTTTTTTTTTTTTTTTTTTTTTATCCGAGGTCAAAGGTGTTTTTTCTACACAGTCTATGGTAACGTTTTATATATTTATTGATTTATATATATTCGTAAAAAGATGAGTTGGATTGATTCGAGAGCAAATTTTTTTTTTTTTTTTTTTTTTTTTATCCGTCAGGTAAAATGGGTTTTCTACACAGTCCCTGGTAAAGTTTTATATATATGTATATATATATATATATATATATATATATATATATATATATATATATATATATAGTCAATGTCTGGTTTGTCATTACAAGGTTTGTCACTATGACGTAGAACTTATTACGAAGTCTAGTATGAGTTTATCTCTGTCTGTCTGCCTGTCTGTCTCTCATATATATATATATATATATATATATATATATATATATATATATATATATATATATATATATATATATATATATATAGTATATATATATATATATATATATATATATATATATATATATATGTATATATGTATGTATATATATATATATATATATATATATATATATATATATATATATGATATATATATAGTAGATTTATATACTATATATATATATATATATATATATATATATATATATTATATATATATATGTAATATTTATATACTACATATTTATATATACATATATATATATATATTATATATATATATATATGTATGAGACAGATAGATAGATCTAATTATAAATATATATATGCATGTAAGTATGCCCCAAAAAGTCGTCGTGTTATTGGTCAGCTTTAAAATGCAAACTACCATTCCTTCCCTTTATTCAATAGCAAAGGCTCTCTCTTTTATTCTGCTCCCCCTTCAGTTTCTCTCTCTCTCTCTCTCTCTCTCTCTTGCCCGCACTTTTGTTCCTCTCCAAAGGGAGGTAAATCGCTTTTTTCCCGATTTTTGAAGAACCTTTTGATATTCTATCTCTAAAAATATATTTAATTCATTACGTGTTTAGGCAGAGAATAAATAAAGGGAAAGCAATCATCCCTACATAGGCGACTGTCACGAGAGAGCACAAAACTATATATATGTACCACCCGCCTCTTCTCCCCTCCACCACCCCTCCCTCAGGCACCTCTCTCTCCCATAAGTTGTTTAAGAAAGTATATCCAGTGTGTTGAAAAAAAATCCGAGAGAGAGAGAGAGAGAGAGCGAGAGAGAGAGGTCGGGTAGCCATGTATTATTATTACTCTATTTGCAGCTTTTTCTCAACAGAAAAAAAAAAAAAAGAAAAAAAAAAAACTGAAGCAAGAATCAAAATGACTGACACTTCATCAGAATCTTATGTTGACCGTAAATGAAATCAAGACAGAACACTCAGGGGGAGGGAGGGAGGGATTCTGCCAATAAATTCCGTCAGTAAATTATATCCGTTAATTCAGTCAATAAATCCTAAAAGGGGGAAACGTATTTTAAACGCAATTTTTTTAGTTACTGACTTCAAGTTGAAACAAAATTCCAGACGGCATCATTTCTCTTCTCTCATCGAGACCTGTCACCATCACTCTTCATTGTGAGAGATTTATCTCCCAAGAATCTCTCCAAATTAGTCGGTGTCTTGTGCGCATGCGTGAGAATCCAGAAAGCGACATAATCGGTAATTGAATTGAGTAAATTTTGCAGATTTCGTGAATATTGATGGCATTCGTAAATTAAATCTGAGCTGAGACTTATGTCCATTGTATTACAAATCCCGATGGCTTCTACTTTGCGATGTTTTATTGTTTTTTATTAATTAACTCGAAGGTGATGTGTTCGAAGCCATTAAGGTTTTGTTTATTCATCAGATAAATGATCTGTCCCATTGCTCTGCCTCGTTGTTGTGGTGAATAGGGCTATAAATTTGCCTTTTCCTCCTAAATAAACAACTTTTGTTGATTCTTTCCTCTCCCCTGGATATTGTCCACCAGGAAGGGAAAAGTTAGGATGTGACAGACTACCTCATCGAGGCCCTCCCGACGAGTTTCTAATTTCGACAGAGCAGTCAACCTCACGTCTCCCCTTTCCAGGCCCTTTCTCTCTTTCCAACCGAGCTGCCACCCTCAACAGTCGTCTAACGGGTAGGTACATCATTCACTACTTTGGTCAACACAGGTGCACTTTATTTTTAGGGAACCCGCCAGTCTACATTCCACCCCACCTTCTTCCTCCGGTTCAGGAATCTTCGCTTGGGTTATCCAGTTATGAACTAGATGCATTCTACAGACTACGAGAGAGAGAGAGAGAGAGAGAGAGAGAGAGAGAGAGAGAGAGAGATGAGAGGGGGAGTTGGATGGCCAGGAAGGCTTATTTTCATCTTTAGTTAACTGCTGATTTGTCATCAATAGTTTAAAACAGCTTATTTTGATTTTTAGTTAAACAGCTGATTGTCAATTTTGGTTAAATAGCTAATTGCTATTTTTGGATAAACAGCTGATTGCATAAACATCAAGAACTATGTCTTATAACCTCGTTTCCTTTGACACTTCTTTGCTTTGTTGGTCAACCTTTTTTTAGGGGGGAGGGGGCTCTCCCTCCCTCCCTCCAAGGCGGTTAAAGGGTGTCATAACAATCTTCCCAAGTGTCATTCCCCATCCTGAAGCCTTGTGACTTCATTTCCTTCAGCCTCAACAATGACATTCCACTTTATGCTCGTTTTCTTTCGATTTTTTTTCTTTGTCTATGAAAAGGGGAATATCTCATCTCTCTCTCTCTCCTCTCTCTCTCTCTCTCTCTCTCTCTCGTACCCTGTATAAAACTGATTCATGTTTTCCCTCAAGAGAATGAGCAGTTCATGAGATATCTATCCCTCGTTGGGGTGAGATCAGGTAATTAATCTGGTATCCTGAGAGGGACGATTTGCAATGTACCTGCGCTACAATGAGTGTGCAAAAGCTAATATATGTATATACGGGAGGAATTCATAGGGGGGAGAAGGATAATATATATGGGAGTCCTTATCCTTAGCCTGTCTGTCCTGGGATTAAAAAATAATTGAATAAATAAATAATTGTTAAATGTAAATGCTAACCAAACCTACATTTATATATCTGACAGACACTGTCATGACTATAATCGAGAAAATGTCAATATTTTCACATTTACTCTGAAAAGACGGCCTCCTCCCCATCGATCAGCTATCCTTGATATAAAGCGAGGCATCCTTTCAAATTCCCCAATATTTCCGCCCCGAGACGAAGGTGGGAGGGGATGGTAGGAGAAAGGGAGGAGGGAGAGGGGTTTTTAATAAAATCCAATATGGAAGGCAGTGGACATGCTGTTAGCAGTTCCAGATGAATGGTCGGGTTTTATTGCTGACAACAACGAGGCACCCAGGAGAGGAGCTCCGCCTGATTTAGCATCCATGTGGAAGGGACGGTCTCAGCCTCCGAGTGGAATGGAAAGGCCACAATATTTTGGGAAAGACTTATGAATCGCGCGAGGAAGGGCTGGAGTGAAGTAGGATACTGGAATAAGAAGTGTGTGGCCTGGAAAAGGAAGAGTGGTCCCTGGAAAAAGACGGATGGGCTGGGAAAAGTAAGGGTTGGTCCTAGAAAAGAAGGGGTGGTTCCTGGAAAATAAGGAGTTGGTCCTGGAAGAGGAAAGGTCGATCCTGGAAAAGGAGGGAGTGTGTCCTGGAAATGAAGAGGTGGGTCCTGGAAAAGATGAACTGACAGTTGTTTACAGATTTGTATAGACTCAAGGTAATTCCTTACTACAGTAAAACATGCCATAAACAGGTCTATAGGTTACTGCACACATCATCAACAAGTTGAATACAAGTCATCGACTTCTTGGAAGTCCTAACCAGTGCGTCATACTATTATCCAGCACATACCAAAGGATAGTTCTCCACTTGCGGTAGCTGACTTAAATTTTTACCATTAGGTGCAAAGACCACTCGGTCTAGCGTCTGCCTGCCGAGTCAAACTAATGTCGTCCTCTTGGAAATAGTGGCCGTTATGTGTGGCGGCACTCTCTCTCTCTCTCGTCCTCCTCTCTTCTCTTCTCACTCTCTCTTCTCTCTCTCTCTGTCCTCTTCCCGTCATCTCAGTTACAGAAAACTTAATGTAATTTGGAGAAATTGTTTTACATCTAATAGCTGCTTTCCAAAGCGCGTCTACAACTATTTATTTGGAAGTTGTTCTACTGAGAAGATTTCCTCCTCCACGACCGCCTTCTGTTTTCTTATTTCCTTCCTTCCTTCCTTCCTCGCCCTCCTAATACTCCTGAGGCCTCGTGGTGGCCCTCAGTGGCCCCAGAAAGCCCATGACGGCTTCCTTTATTCCGACGTCTTCCACTATTTTGTCTTCGGAGGAGAGCCTCCGAGGATTTCGTGTGCTCCTTCCCAGAGGAAGTGGACCAGAATTTCTTATGGATGAGGCAGATGCTCTGGGAATGCTTATGAAGTTTGTTTGTATGTTTGTTTGTTTTTCGCTGCTGAGTGAAAGAAGGTCTTTTTCAGAAAGTGTTTTCTCAGTATTAGGCCAGTTATAGCGTATCGTATTTTAAGTTCCTGTGTCGGTACGACCCAGTTGTTTCGTTTAGTAATAAGTGTTTTCGTGAAATGTTTTTGTTTTATTACATATATACAAGATTTACTAATAGTCATAAACAAGGTGTGGAATTCACTAACCTCACTTACGTATCCTTGAAACAGAAAACGGAAACTACGAAATCAGTGGTTACTTACAACTGAAAGACCAATTGGAAACTGAACACCCGATCCGAGACTTTGTAACCGTCGGGAAGTGTGTATAACGATTACTGGTTTTGAAATAAGGAATGTTTCCCCTCTTTGAGTGCGATAGTGTTTACGCGTTGTGTTCGCTTAATAGTGTGACGAAACACTGGTTGAAGAGTAAATTGAAAAGTGAACTGGACCGAACTTCGAAGTGTTGGGTGAAACCGTTTCTAGGAAGAGTCAGGTGCGAATGGCAGCGTTGCCACCGTTTCTTCGTCCTTAGGATGTGATCCTACGGGAAACAGACCTACTGGAAATAGGATATATACGTTTTATTTTGTGAACAAGTAATACGGATAACTGAATACCTATTAATATATCTACGTTTTTAGAGCAATACTTACTCTTTCCGTATATAATTACAACGTAACTCTTATGATTATGATTACTCTTTATTATCTAATTTAAAATCTACAAAGGCCTAGGTGATGTTTAGGATGCAATATCAGACTATTTAGATGACGTTTGAGAGAGAGAGAGAGAGAGAGAGAGAGAGAGAGAGAGATGCTCAGCCATGCATTTGATCCCAACTGTCAGGTCGTTTGTTCAGATTGGAAAAATTCCTGTTTAGAGTTAGAAATATTATCAGTATTATCGGGTGGACTTTTATGAGAAATTTTATTTCTCAGTATTATCGGCTGGGAGGTTTTGGGATAATAAACCATCGTATAAATTTATAAATAGTGAATGCCTTATGTTTTCATCACATTTTTATGGAATGAAAATTCGTTTGTTTATTCTGAAAAAGTAACGGTTGTGTTTTTTCATTTAAAGTCCACATAGGCCTAAGTGATATTGGGGCTGGGAAATTAAAAACAAAACAACAAAAAGTCAATATAGAATATTGTAAATGTCTCAAAGAATCATGTTGGAAACTCTCTCTCTTTCTCTCTCCTCTCTCTCTCTCTCTTCTCTCTCTCTCTCTCTTCTGGGTTCGATGCTTTTAACTCTTCAGAGCCGTTTCTTTAAATTTCAGGGTAACTTACAAATCTAAGCAGTGGATTATGTACTGGTAGTTAGTCGACTGTGGTGGGTCACGAGCTTGTTAAAAGCTGGAACGGTAGGATAATTTGGGAGACGCATCACGTAAAGCAATATATATATATATATATATATAATATATATATATATATATATATATATAAATATATTGTATTTATCCCCTTCTTCTTCTAATTCAATAGCGCCTCTGTCGTAGCGTTGTATAAATTTGTGATGAAACTCATTTGAAACTTTAGATAAATGCCTTCCATTTCTCATTGGAAGAACTAATCTTGTACGAAGGCTTCTGTGATAAACGATAATAAGAAAGGGATGGACTTCTTATTTGAATGGTCATTATAACTATCAGAGAGAGAGAGATGTCACGTCCCTAAAGAATGGAAAAGGTATATATATATATATATATATATATATATATATATATATATATATATATATATATATATATATCTATATATATATACATATATACATATATACATATATCTATATATATATACATATATACATATATTGTGTGTGAAGTTGATGGCTACTTGACCCTTGCAGTAATAATAATAATAATAATAATAATAATAATAATAATAGTGTGAATGTATTTATTGCTCGTTTGGACATATCGGAAACATATTAGCCACGGGATTCATCACAACGACATGGACACATAAAAAGCAGCAAAAAGGCAATCTGAATTAACCTCTGCAAAAGTGAGGATTGGGAACGCGTGTTGTTAGTCATGACGGAATAAATTTTGAATGTTACAGCTCACAGTACCTGATGCAGTTCTAATATTCCCACGTATAGGCTGTCTGCGCGTTGTTGAGTCTCCATTGCATTAGCAAGAAGCATTGCACGCGGAATAAAAAGTTCTCATTCGTCACGAACTGAGGATACAGTTGTGCATCGGTCCTAATGCCACAAAGGCATCATATACTGAATGCTCTATTTTGTATTGGGGAGGAATATCGCAGCTTTTTTTCAGGTTTTTGTGTCGCTATTTTTAGCAGGAGGCTTTGATCAATTGTGGTGAGTATTTATGGTGTGGTAGAGCTTGCAGAAAAAAACTAAAGGTCAGTGTACGAAGAAGGAGAGAGAGAGAGAGAGAGAGATAGAGAGAGAGAGGAGAGAGAGAGAGAGAGAGAGAGAGAATTGTCTTTAAATAAATTGAGCATGTTAAAAGTAAATGTATTGTACTTTATTATTATTATTATTATGCTCTATTACAGTCCTCCAATTCGACTGGGTGGTATTTATAGTGTTGGGTTCCGGTTGCATCCTGCCTCCTTGGTTTTTTTAGAGTTTTTTCCAGATTCCTTTTCAGAGATCTTGGGATGTGCCTAGTGCCTCCTATGATTATGGGTACAATTTCCACTGGATATCCCATATCCTTCTTATTTCTATTTCCAGGTCTGATACTTATTCATTTTTTTCCCTCTCTTTCTCTTCAACTCTGTGTCCCATGGTATTGCGACATCTATGAGTGATACTTTCTTTTTTATTTTTTTCAATCAACGTCTCGTCTGGTCTATTTGCACGTATCACCCTCATGTTCTGATACCATAGTCCAGAGGATCTTTGTCTGATCGTTTTCTATCACTCCTTTAGGTTGGTGTTCGTACCACTTATTACTGCAAGGCAGCTGGTGTTTTTTGCACAGGCTCCAGTGGAGGCTTTTGCTACTGAATCATTATTATTAGTATTATTTTATTTTTTTTTTGTGTGTGTGTGCTCTATCACAGTCCTCCAATTCGACTGGGTGGTATTTATGTGTTGGGGTTCCGGTTGCATCCTGCCTCCTTAGGAGTCCATCACTTTTCTTACTATGTGTGCCGTTTCTAGGATCACACTTCTTGCATGCATGTCCTGGAGCTACTTCAGCCTCTAGTTTTTCTAGATTCCTTTTCAGGGATCTTGGGATCGTGCCTAGTGCTCCTATGATTATGGGTACGATTTCCACTGGCATATCCCATATCCTTCTTATTTCTATTTTCAGATCTTGATACTTATCCATTTTTTTCCCTCTCTTTCTCTTTCACTCTGGTGTCCCATGGTATTGCGACATCAATGAGTGATACTTTCTTCTTGACTTTGTCAAATCAACGTCACGTCTGGTCTGTTTGCACGTCATCACCCTATCCGTTCTGATACCATAGTCCCAGAGGATCTTTGCCTGATCGTTTCTATCACTCCCTCAGGTTGTTGCTCGTACCACTTATTACTGCAAGGTAGCTGATGTTTCTTGCACAGGCTCCAGTGGAGGGCTTTTGCCACTGAATCATGCCTCTTTTTGTACTGGTTCTGTGCGAGTGCCGGGCATTCACTTGCTATGTGGTTTATGGTTTCATTTTTCGTATTGCACTTCCTACATATGGGAGAGATGTTATTTCCGTCTATCGTTCTTTGAACATATCTGGTTCTTAGGGCTGATCTTGTGCCGCTGTTATCATTCCTTCGGTTTCCTTCTTTAGCTCTCCCCTCTGTAGCCATTGCCAATTGTCATCGCTGGCCAGTTCTTTAGTCCTGTCTCATGTATTGTCTGTGCATTGGTTTGTTGTGCCAGTCCTCTGTTCTGTCTGTCTTTCTCCTGTCTCTGTATATTTCTGGGTCTTCGTCTACTTTTATTAGTCCTTCTTCACTTCCCATGCACTCTTTAGCCACTCGTCTTCACTGGTTTTTCAGATATTGCCCCAGTGCTCTGTTTTCTATGTTGACGCAGTCCTCTATACTTAGTAGTCCTCTCCCTCCTTCCTTTCGTGTTATGTAATGTCTGTCCGTATTTGCTCTTGGGTGTAGTGCTTTGTGTATTGTCTATGTTTTCCTGGTTTTCTGATCTATACTGCGGAGTTCTGCCTTCGTCCATTCCAGTATTCCTGCGCTGTATCTGATTACTGGCACTGCACATGTGTTATGGCTTTTATCATATTTCCGGCGTTGAGTTTTGACTTGAGTATCGCCTTGAGTCTCTGCATATATTCTTTCCTGATCGTGTCCTTTCATCTCTTGGTGTTTTATATCTCCTCCTTCCATTATTCCCAGGTATTTGTATCCTGTCTCATCTATGTGTTTGATGTTTGCTCCATCTGGTAGCTTTATCCCTTCAGTTCTCGTTACTTTGCCTTTTTGTATGTTGACTAAGGCGCATTTTTCTATTCCAAACTCCATCCTGACCTCCATTTTATTATTATTATTATTCTATTATTATTATTATTATTATTATTTATTTATTATTATATTATTATTATTATTATTATTATTATTATTATTCCAAATATATTACGAGAGCAATATGAATATTCTCTTTAATTCCCTTAAATTAATGAATATTGTAAGGATATTTTTAGTATATTTGCCCCTGTCATACAAGGCCACGGTGAATATATCCCTGGATGCTCTTTGCCTGAAGAATATTTCATTAACAGTTTTTGCATATTTGTCTCTACGACGTAGTCACCATCTTACGTATATTGTTCAGCGTAATGATCGCCAGTTTTAATTATTAATGCTAAAACTAAATAATAATTCTTTTTCCAAAGCAGAATTTGTTGCCGTGACCCAAATTATCAGCTCAGATTCAGCAAGTTTCGTTTCAGAACTTAAGCAGCCAAATTACTATAACTAAATTATGTAAGGGAGATGTTAGTGTTCTGTTACCTTAGGACAACAATCCTTGCGTTACTTCTTTCCCGTAACTTGAATGTGATCTCGTTTTCTGACTTCAAGTTGACAGCTTCAGATTCTGAAAATTTAATGAGATTTTATTATATTTTTTATTTTTTTTATTACTGAAATGGCTCGTCTTGTCATGACCTCGGATTTAGTAGTAATAAATTTCTCAAAATGTCTAATATTGTTTATGTTTATGACATTCTGAATATTAATGAACGTTTCTCCAGATGTTTAATGTTATATTTATATCTCTTGATTGCGTCGTGTTTTCAAGTGCTTTAATCAGAGTAACTTTTTGCGTTTTTTTTTATTTACAACACTTTCCTTCTGTGGCACATTTTGGTCCTGATGGCAACAGACATTTTTGGACTTTTGTTTCTTGTTATTGTTGTCGTGCTTCCTATTATTATTATTATTATTATTATTATATTATTATTATTATTATTATTATTATTATTATTATTGCGGTTTTACTCCAAATTAGATATTATTGGAATTTACGAATAAAATTAGTTTTCCATCCACAAAAAATATTTATTATCATTGCAATCACTTGACTTTTTAAGTTCCGTACCATTAGGAAATTTTTACCCCATTGAATTTTGAGGTCAAAACCAACGAAGTTTCTGCTGAGATAAGCAAACCTTCCTTGGAATGGGAACTGGAATGCGTCATTGGAATGTGCGCCGGAAATCCCTCTTAGGGACTTTATTGGAGCTTAGGAATCAGTTGTATTCATTTGGCCTCTGTCCCCGTTGCCTGAAAGCAAAGGACAGTGTGGTTTTAAGACCTGTTTTGAATGATAGAAATCTGCATAAACGAACGTTGGTGATGATGCGTTTAAAAAAATTGACTATAAAGCAAAATTTAAAGTTGTAAGAACAACAAACACATAATAAACATCCCAATAACGAGAAGCGTCTTTCAAACGTCTGTTATGATCAGCGTCACCATATTAAATTTAGCTTTACTTCCATTTCTCTCTCTTGTTCTTCCTCCTCCTCCTCTCCCCCCTCGTCCCTCCCTCCCCTCCCCCCACGGCACGTGAAACGAATCCTCTACGACGTCGGAGTGAAACTGCTGAAAGGAGGCCAATGGCAACATTATTGGAACGAATTGTCGCACGATCATAATTGGATTTTCTTCGCTGCTCGATATTCTGTTACTGGGACAGGCAAGTCTTCTGAAAGGACTTGTACCGGATTTTCCCACGCGATTTTTTTTATTCGTTTCCGGAAATAGTTTTCAAGAGATGGAAAATATATATTCATATTCACTCCATTCCTGGATCTGGATTGAACGCTTGTTATTCAGTTTTTAGGTTTTTTTCCGAGCCTGATATCATTTAGGCTTTGAGTCTAGTGAATCTAATGCAGATATTGTCTATTTCGTTTTGACTGTTTTTGTTCCTATTTTTTCATCAATTAATAAAGTTAATAAGGAAGCTTAAGTAGAGGAAAATTAAGAAATGATGTCGCTTTGAAGATGAAATCATAATATCGTTTCTAATACTTTCGATGTTGAACAAATAACTGCTTTGAAAATGCGTTAATATGAGGTTATATTCAATGTCCAGCAAGTTACCCTTCCGAAACAGATAGAAACGTAATCTAACCTAACTAACGTAACCTGACTCTTAGTTTTACCATTTAGAGGACCAAATAGTTCACCCACGTCTTAACCCTGCCCTGGAATCAGGGCTGGATCCACACTCCATCACGCTCTGTCGCCTGGAACATGGTCCTGGAATGGAAAGACGAGGTTAGCTGGATTGTTTGGAATTCCTTTAGAAGAGTCCTGTTGATGCATTCGAGAGTGGCAATGCCTAACCTCGGCTCCCGTTAGGAAATGACTGCTGCCTTTGGGCAAGATTTCCTCCGTGAAAGAAAGTTGATTTGATAAGGTAGTTTATGAAAGGAAAGCTAATTTGATAAAGTAATTTGATATGTTCTCAGGAATACAATGTTTCGTCCATTGGCTCAATATCCATCTTTAGTCATTACAAAGGAGACCTTTACAAGAACCCATATTTTCGTTCATATCCGTACCAATGATCGACAACATTATTTTGGATGCATGGGCTAGCACCTTCATTGCACTACACGTGGTTGACTGTAGACATTATTAAATGGCGTTTGCAGCTTCCCTTCGGGATCTAGTTGCACCCACGGTTAGCCTTCTACTTCAACACCATTCTTGCTGTCCTACCTCTCTAACGCGGCGTCAATACCCTGAGGTGTTGTTTTATGCCAGTTTTAGAGTCAGAAATCAATCAATCAACCTCTCTAACTGTTGCTTGAAAGTGCAGCTGTTGGGTTTTCTCTCAGTTCCAGCTGTAGACCCCAATATGTCATCTGGTTTATTTTCTGGACCGTTTCGTCTCGCTGTCCAACCACTCCAACTCTCTATTTACCCAGTCCGAAACGCTGAATAGCCGAACGTGTCAATCCAGTCCTGACTTGACAGCATCAATTCCATAAATTAACTACAAAATATTATTTTGAACGTGGTGAAATTTCTTACAGAATTGCTGTTTTTTACTTTATCATAGTTTTTTTTATGGTTGGCGCTGGTTTCAGTCGGTAAACTTGAGAATTTTTAGTTTATCGTAAATGTCAGCTTCTACTTCATTGCTGCCTTTAGGCTTCTGTCGAGACACTTTGAATATCTTCTGAACTATGAAGAAACAAACGGTCTCTGAAATCCAGAAGTGATCAAAACAAGAAGGCCAACGATGTATATATGCTAAGGTCCTCCATAACCTGACGGAACATCTCTGAAGTGAACAATTTTTCCACTCATAAACTTTAGTTATTTCCTCAACATTTCTTCATATTTTAATAGTTCCCTTTCACTGATGACAGATTGAGAATGAAATACATTTATTTCCCAAAACAAAATTTTATTTTCTTTGTGTAATGATTTACTTTAAAATTGATGCCAAATTAATTAAGCAGGCATGTCATAACTGACATGAGTGACTCCATGAAGAAGTCGTAAATAATACGTGTTTTTGTTTTTATTTTCATTTTTTTTTTAGTTTCCCACAATTTAAAAATGATATCCAAGTTCGTGGGTTTAATGTTATGCCCATTCTGAGTTCCTGTTTAGCATTCAACGACTTGCACCCATCTGGCGAAGAACGTGGAATAATATTTCATTGCCTCGTTTCCGTGCTTTTGTCCAAATTTTTATTTTTTATTTATGTTCTGTTTGGGGTTTGTTGATAAGATGCATGGGTGAAATACTCTCTCTCTCTCTCTCTCTCTCTCTCTCTCTCTCTCTCTCTCTCTCTCTCTCTCTCTCATTGAATTCTGTCATTTATTTAAGCGTTTGGAACAAATATTACATAAACTTTGTCTCTTTCCAGTTTACAGGAGTGAATTTGATTTATCATTCATATTCATCTGTAGCCTCTTCTAATCTATTCATGTATAAATACTTACTTTTTATTAAAGAACATAAATATAGCAAAGTATACAAGACGATTTCTAATGAAAAATTAAACGTGGAGTTTCCTCTCCGAATCCTCCCACTTTCAAGGCAGACCCCGCTGTTTTTGTCATGACAGTTACGAACCTTCCGTCGCGCTATAACCATCAAATTGCATCCAGTAATATCCCTCCATCAAAGAGAAAGTTCAATAAAAGAGAAAGAAGATTCAAATGAAGCCTGAGAAACGGAGATCGTGTGCCCCATTTCATCTCCCGAGTGAGAGCAGCGTCATTCCAACTATCGAATGTCTTTTTAATCTTGAGAGAATGAAGTTTTAAGATTCTCTCAACGGGTTATCTCTTCTTTCAAGAAAGCGCGTTCTGCGTTTATTATTTTTTTCCTTCCTTACTAAAAGAATCGATTCTCTTCAGTAGGAGATTAGGCTGTTATTAGATCTGTTTCTATTTATAGTTTTGTTCATTGAAATTTTGTATTCAATAAAACCTTCTCTTCTATTGATTGATTCCTCAATATGGGCTTTGGGAAAAAATTTTGCAATTGTCATTCTTATGATGATGAATGATTCATATTTATTTTTGTCAAGAATTATAATTTTGTAGGAAAAGGATTCGTAAGAAGACGCTAACAATGGGATGGAAGTTGTTCGTTAATGTCAGAGATAGATAGAAAGAAAGGTGATATTGTTGGGCACTGAAACGGAGAGAGAGAGAGAGAGAGAGAAGAGAGAGAGAGAGAATCACCTGCTATCACGTCAAGATTCTCCATTTTGCAACCGACAGACAAATATGTTTGAAAAATCTCTCTCTCTCTCTCTCTCTCTCTCTCTCTCTCGTCAAAGACCAATGCGCATGAGACCAATAATGATCTTACTAATGATATAGCATTGTATAACTATAGTCACTTTTGAAGGTGTGTAACTATGTTTGGTAGACACCGTTGTGAATAATAATAATAATAATAATAATAATAATAATAATAATAATAATAATAATAATTCAGACATCATAAGAGGAACAAACCAGAAAATGAAGGGAATAGAATCCAGATTAACCTCAAAGGATGAACCTCGTTGAGACCTCACGAACAAATTCCCTCCTATTCCGCAATAAAAACAAAACAAAATTCATCGTTCAAGGAACAGATGGATTCTCTCCTCGTCAATTTCCATCAGGAAGACGAATTGGTGTAATCTGTCGCCCTTTTCCTTCTTCGTTACGGACTTAATCTATTTTGGGTGCGAGACTCTTAATTTGTTAGATTATGTTTTTCTTTTCTAATAACTGATCTCTTCTTTCTGTATTTCCTTTTGCCTTTTCTTGCTTCTTTCGAATGAACACCATAATATTCTTTGGAAGCTTCAATTTCAAGTCAGTGGCCTTTTGGTAGGGTTCATCTTCTGAGTAATAATAATAATAATAATAATAATAATAATACTAATAATAATAATAATAATAATAATAATAATAACTGTAATTGTCTCCTATTGGTTGTATGTAATGGTTTGGTTGTTTGAATATATATTTAAAATGAAAGAAAGATGCAAGGTGGTGGGAGAAGTAACCAGATACACGTTCCATTTCAGTTATAACCCTTTATCATTTAGACCTCTCCAGGAAGTTCATTTATGTGTATTTAATAGTATTCATTTTGAAAATTTATTGGCCAAATCCATATCGTTTCAATCATTTATTATGATCCTCATCAGTATTTTCTGAGATAAATTGGTGGTCGTTATTATCTGTAAAAATTTTTTACGTTTTTGAAAATGAAAATACAAAGATGGGAGTGGAGAGAGAGAGAGAGAAGTGAGTACGCACGCCAGGAAGGGGGTGGGGGGGTGGGAGGGACTGGGGGGATTAAGATGAAGCCTTCTCATTGAGCAGTCTGTAGGCCTAAATCTCTCGAGAACCCAGGTTGGACATCTTTGAGAGATCTAGTTTTTAATTGCACACAATAGCGCGCGCGCGCGCAACTTTCTTTGGCGTCGTAAGATTCCGACTCAGATCTCATCATGGGATGGACAGTTAGCTTATTTCCTTTCGAAAAATCGAATGAACGTTTTTCAGTGGTAGATGTATCCCAAAATTATACTTAATTACCCTGTTTTCTAAAAGAACTTTATGACCTGAAAAAAAAGTAAAATACAAACAGCGTTATCAAGAAACTGTTAACTGTATCAAAACACGATAAAAGTTAAGTATATCTTAGCTAAAGTAAACTACTGAGCTGATGAACAGATCTCGTAGGTTGGGCCCGAAAGATCAGATATTTTTACCTGGCTAGGAACCAGTTGCTTACTTAGCAAAGGTCCCTACAGCTTATTGTGGGATCCGAACCACATTATATCGAGAAATGAATTTCTAATCACCAGAAATAAATTCCTCAGATACAATTGGCGGAGCGGGGAATCGAACTCAGACTGCCGAATCGGTAGGCGAGCACGTAAACCACTCGTCCAACGAGAAACTTCAAAAGGGGGCGAATAAACACCTCTGCGACTTTTATATAAAGAACAGCCTACACCAAATCCAGGCAGGTTGGGTCGATCTCTCATTTGGACTGTGACCTCTACCTCCTCCTCAATATTTGTGACTCGAATTCACCATTCTATCATTCTGTTCATCTTATTAAACCATTGAAATGTAAAACCAGACAATATCATCCAGGAGAGAGAGAGAGAGAGAGAGAGAAGTGACTACAGATTGGAGAACAAACAGGGACATCGAATCCTCCTCCATCTTCCTCTGATCCATCTCATAACAGGTTGGAACTTGTCCCCCCTAATCCCGACTGCAAATTAGTTTCATTTTGGTGTGTCCCCCCTCCCCCCCCCCCCCACCCCCCTTCCCTCTCTCTCTCTCTTTTCTTTCTCTCTCTCTCTCTCTCTCTCTCTCTCTCTGTTCCAACGTTTGGAAGTTTTGTTAACACTGATGGATTTGGTGGAACTAAGGTTCGGAATCTACTGCATTAGGCAGCTGAGTCAAACATGTCAGAAACGCACATCTGCAACTTATCACATACATGTCACAAATAGGTTGGCAAATAAATTGATAACCGTAAGAAGCACTGTATAGGACTACTAATAAGTCGGTGACTTGTCACACATATATTTGAAACTCACCACATACATGTCACAGACAGGTTGCATATGTCAGCGACCGTAAGTTAAGAACTAATCTTTGGACAAAACTATAATCGTATAAAGCTCCCCCCCCCCCCCCCCCGGGTAAAGGTTGAATAAAAGTTGAATACAATTCGATTAATTGTATTTAACTTGTCAGTGATATGTATGCGATAAGGTGCGAACGTGTTATGACATGTTTCACTGTGGTGTAGAGGCAACTTGAGAAAATTGATGGAGTATTTGATACAACAGTGAAGATATGTGTTGTGTGTCTGTTGTTTTGAGTTTGTCTGCAGATATAGTTTTGAATTGTAACCCTGATGAAGATCTCTTCAGTCCTCGATTTCCTTATGCTTTTGAGGTTTGTTTCCGAACTCATCTCCTAATTATCTCCTTTCCCTGGTCGGATTCGACCCCACACGGAAGAAAGAGTTAGGTTACAGCTAGACATCCCGTCAGTGCACCTCACGTGTTGCACTGTAGGCATTACTTGAGGTTATTTGCAGCGTCCCCTCGGCCCCTGGCTGCAATCCCTTTCATTCCTTTGACTGCACCTCCGTTCATCTTCTCTTTCTTCCATCTTACTTTCCCTAAGACTCTCCCAACCAGTTGTTGCATTGTGAAGCCGAGAGGTTCTCCTGT
>NC_087214.1:24715743-24720743 GCF_015104395.2 Macrobrachium nipponense
TTCACTTTGCAGTGGAATAACTCCTTAACAATTTCAGTGATTGACGTTAAAACAAAATCCCTCTTGACTCGGGATTTATGCAAATCGCATCGACCCAAATCCAGTCGGGATTAACGACCTTCGTTTGATGAATAATAGGCTTCCACGGGAGGGCCTTTCCTCTTCGTCATTATTCATCAGTTATTCTTCACGGAAGTCAATTTAAGTGAAAATATATATATATTTTTTTTTTTTGGCTGTCCCTGGCTGAAATGGATGACGTTTTACCTCTTAAATAGTAATTGTATTTTTGTCTTTTAATTATGATCATTCTGATTAAGATTATCAGTATAATCGAGCAGTAACAATGCAATTATAGCTTTTATGATAATTATGATTATGAATGTCTGTATAACTGATCAGTTACATTTAACTATAAATACTTATTATAATTTTTAAATACGATTATCAGTATAATTGAGGACTTGACATATATCAGGGTAAATATTAATTTTTTCATGATGATAATGTAATACTGATTATGATTATACAGATATTGGAGAAATGACATTTAACTTTTATTGAATTTCATCATAATCATGATAATTCTGATTAACAGTATAATTATCAAGTAATTAATTTGCATATATAAATGTATTAGATGCATTTATATATATACATATGTGTGTGTTTGTGTATTCAGTGTCTCATTTTTCAAAGCTTTTCGTGAACAATCAGAGATTTGAAGGGATATCTTTCGTGGAACATTTGTCTTCATGACAGATTTTGTCGTCACGATGTCAAAGGTCAGACAACCTGAAGAGTTCTCTCTCTCTCTCTCTCTCTCTCTCTCTCTCTCTCTCTCTCTCTCTCTCTCTCTCGGGATACAATTACAACGACATCTCGTTGCTAATCAAATCGTACCAATTCCTTCAGGAATCTCATGAAAACTATTTCAGCATCCTACGACCTTCGTCCTGGGAAGGACTCAACTCCACGTTTCAAAGGATGATCCCAATCCTAAGGTGTCCAAACGCGATGGAAGAAAGGATTAGGAAAGTTTAAGCCTGATATAGATAGTTTCAGCTGGAAGGCAAAAGCTTAAGCCCCTATACACGTATTCGGTTTCCTACTGCCAACCTGGGCTACGGCGCTGTAGGAAAATTCTGGCCTACGGCTAGAGTTATTACACGTATTTGAACGGCGGTGGCAAGTGGGTGAGTGTGGCACTGTTTGTGGTGGAGGAGTGACATGTCTCCTCTCGACGACAATCTCGTTGCTATTGCTCTAGCGTGCTGTTTTGAAGGTGAAAACAAGAAAAAGGAAGATTTGGTCCAATCATTGGCTGCTGCGTAAAACGACAAAAATACTCTCATGTTAACTAATGAAGGAACTAGCACTAGAAAAAGATGACTGGTTAACTACATGCGAATGGATCATGACACATATTTGGAACTCTTAGTCAGGTATCACCTTTAATAGAAAAAAAAGGACACTTGCATGAGAGAAGCAATTAGTCCACAATGAGCGTCTTTCAGCCACTGAGATTTCTTGCTACAGGAAGAACATATAGCGATCTAAAGTTTACAACAATTATATCGCAGCCTTCTCTCAGTGCAATAATCCCAGAAACATGTGCAGCAATCTACAAATGTTTAGGCCCAAAATATCTGAAGGTAAGTTTATTTTGCACAAATAACTATAATTTCTCGTTTTGTAGTATGAAACATTCATACCAGGTTATTTTAAAAAAAATAAAGAAGTTTAAAACTTTATTCCATAGTATCCAAGGTTCATAAATGTACAGGTGCAGCCTCAGACTGATGTCATACCATACGGTGAGCAATTACACGCTACGTCCTCAGTCGTGACGTACGACGGCCGTACGGCCAACTTTAGTACTGGCGAAAGTTCATCCGGCCGGCCGTGGGTGAGCGTTCATACGGCCAATTTGCTATCACACGCTCCGGCTTGAACATATGCTAGCGTCGCGACCGACGGCGCCGTAGGAAACCGGAAATTAATAAGGGTTGATAGAGAATGTGGTATTTGGTATATAATAAAGTTTATTAGAGAGAGAGAGAGAGAGAGGAGAGAGAGAATATTCACTGGTCATTCAGTTGCATTTGACAAAGCGGTATTATTACCTAAAATATCAGTGCTTTGAAATCCACCGATTGTATTTTTAAGGAGGTCAATATTCTGCTAAAATTCCGTTAATACTTACTTTGTTGTTTCCAGTGGGAATGTTATAGGATGTTAGATATTTCCTTTAGGCATATTTTTTTATTCCTTCAAACTGTGTAGTTTTGTTGGAGTTTATTTTAGATGTAAATGGAGTTTGATCGTCTAATGTAATTAGTCATAAGCATTTTGAGATTTCTGTTTTTTTTTTTAATTACTAAGTTAAATATTTGATGTTATGGTGGCTCTTATGTCCATAGCAATTGTGAACAGACACACACGCACACACACACCCCACACACTTACACACACACACACACACACACACACACACACATATATATATATATATATATATATATATATATATATATATATATATATATATATATATATATATATATAGTATATATATATATATATATATATATATATATATATATATAATATATATATATATACATATACACACAAAACACACACTACATACATATATGCATCTTACATGTATAATATATACATACACATATATGCATGCATACAGAATCTCCCTCAACATCTGCTCTCTCTCTCTCTCTCTCTCTCTCTCTCTCCCTCTCTCTCTCTCTCTCTCAGAGCAGAAACAAAACACTCTGTGAGAGAGAGAGAGAAATGAATATAGGTACCTCTCCATTGGTGAAAGAAGTGTTCCATAATATTTGCTTTTCTCCTCTCGTCCCTCGCTGTTCATTTTTTCCTCCTAATTCCTTTTTTTATCATCCCCCTCCTCCTTTCATTCTGGTTCTTCCCTTTCAGTGGATAAGAGTAGCAAGCGCATATTTAGAACTGGCTTTGAAATAGTTTGATTCTGTGCAGGATAAATTTATGAAAACAGGCATTTTCAAGTTTAAGGGTATAACTTTCTATATTGTTTCATAAATAAATGGTTCTTTATTTTGTACTCTAGTTGGCATTTTTCTTGTCATTTCAGGTATGTGGGCATTTGAAGTGTTTTTTGACTGAAAACAGAGGTATAGTTGACCTGGGTTGCATATTATTTAGATATTTTTATGTAGGTATTTTTGTGATATTTCATTTTTAATATTGTAATCGATTATATATTTATTCATTTAATTTATGTAAGCATTTATTAATTGATTAAACTCTACATCTGTTCCGAAATTATCAGACATGTACTGGGAATATTTAGTATTATGTTTATTTTTTATATGTTATATATTTCATTTTTTTGTCAATTTATTCATCTATTTACTTATTTTTTCATTTTCTTCATAAACTCTACATCTGCTTGGTAATTATAATAGGCATTTATTGGGAACTTTGAGAGTGACGTCCCAAGTATCTTTTGGAAATTCAGGAGGCAGCTGTGGTCTGCTGGGCTGTCTTGGAACTGTCTGAGTATTCCAGTGATGTCGGTTCCTATCAGATGTCAGTCTGTCTCTCTGTCCGGTCTGTCCTCCTTTGTCTCTTGTCTGTTCTCGTCACAAGACGGAACGCGAGACTGCTTCTTTGTCCTTTAAAATGAGACGCTAATATTATCATTCTCACCTAAAGTGGAAAGTGATTATAAATTCTGATGGTGCTTCCGCACGTATAGTTAAACATGTTATAAACACATGTCGGTGACTCGTTGCACACATTTCTCAAACAAGTCGAATACAAGTCAGCGACTCGCTGGAGTCCTAAACCAGTGTTTCATACGGTGATCTAGCATTGTCAAAGATTCTTACTTCACTGAGGTCGTTGATATATTTTCAACATGTCTGTGATATGTATGTGACAAAGTTGCTGACTTTTGTTTATGACATGTTTACTGTTAGGTGGTTTTCTCTTCTTTTTCAAATAAACTTGACAGAACTCTGAAGCAATGGTCCGGTTGATTTGGATATGAAGCATTGGGTAGGAATACCAAATTAGTCGTTAACTTGTATTCAACTTGTTTTTGTGTTGGCGAAAGTTACTAACGTGTTTGTGACATGTTTTAGAGTGCGGATGCACATAAACGTTATATGGATATGCGTGTGTGTGTGTGTGTGTTCGTATGTGTGTATAGTGCATGAAAGCAAACACACACACACACACACCACACAGTTCCGACAAAATCTTTATATACTATTGGTATTTCCAACCGTTCTCCAGCTTAAGATATTTCCCAGGGAAACAACTGAATTGCACTTCTAACAACTGATACGTATATACAGAGAGCGACAACAGCCCTATTGAAAGTCTGAGGGGAAGAAACTCTTAATGGCTGTTAATGAGGGTCTTATGCCAGGCAATGAGGGTCATCACTCTATCTAATGAGCGCTCTTGAACATTTGCGCATCGCTGCATAAATAAGAGAATTGTTATCATCACCTATAAAGGAAAGGGAGGGATGGACAGAGACAAGGAAAATGTAAAAGGAGGCGGCTTTGAAAACCTTCATATTTCAGATTTGTCGAACCTTCGTTGAATGAATTCGCGTGATCTAGGGATTCCGTTGAAAGTGTATTCTCTGGTATAGATAACTAGATGAGAATTTGACGCGAAGAGAGAGAGAGAGAGAGAGAGAGAGAGTCTGAGGATACAAACTGATTATTCGTTTTCCATTTGTATCAAATCGTGTCAGAGGGACACAATGAGAGGTTTGTCTAAGTGCGAACATTGTAGCAGTGGACACAACGTCTACATCTATACACCGTTTTTTTTTTAATATTCTCTCCATTACTTTTTTTTTTTTTTACTAAGTTCTAAAGTTATTTTTGATAGATTTTATCATTATTGCCTATTTGTAATTAGTCTCTCTCTCTCTCTCTCTCTCTCTCTCTCTCTCTCTCTCTCATGCTCTCTCTCTC
>NC_087214.1:24723243-24750743 GCF_015104395.2 Macrobrachium nipponense
TCAAATATTATGGAAAAGTTGGATTTTTTAATGTCAGAATTTCTGGAAATGAAAAAAAGAACAACATACCAGAACAGGAAAGAGACATGGGAAAATCCTTATTACTATCAGATTATTAAATGAAGGAGAAAACACGCAAACCATCATAGTGATGAATGCGCAGGGTTTTAGTACGAGTAACTCAAAAACCAAAAAAAAAAGAAAAATAGAGTACTTAGAAGAACTAACCCAAAATGAAAAGAAAATAGATATAATGAATATAAGTGAAACCTGTATTCCCAAGAGACTGGGAATGATGATCAAATAAAAGGGTTCCAAACTTATAGATCAGATAGAAAAAAATAGGAATCAAGGGGGAACCGCAATATATGGGAAAGACAAAAAACAAGGAAAAATATATGAGAAATATAGTAACTCAGAATGTGAACTAATAGCGTAGAATTTGAATCTGAAAAATTGATGACATAGTAATATATAGACCTCCTAATACTAAAGAGTTTGACTTAATAATTGAAAAATTGATGATATATGTAGAAATCACAAGGACTGGACTATTCTCCTATCTGGTGACTTCAACTTTCCTTTCGTAGAATGGAAAGAACGAAATAGGAGATTGTGGTTGTAATTATACATATAAACAAAGAGAGTAATAGTAGTGCAGAAGATAAGAGGCAATTTGAAAAGCTATTAGATATGCTACTAGAATACACATTCAACAAATAAATCACCTGCCAACAAGAAAGGAAATACTTTAGACCTAGTATTTGTGAACGAGATGAATTATGTAAAGAAAATAATAGTTTATAATGCGAGTATTTCAGACCATAATGTCATAGAATTAACAGTTCATTCCAAAGCAAGTGAAAATAGAGATAGCAAGAAATGAAAAAGTGGGAAGGATATGGAAAATACAACTTCTACAGTAAAAATATAAAATGGTCAGAAATTAATGAAGAAATTAAACAAAGATTGGGATAACATTTTCGTAAGTGATGACATAAGGGTAAATACGGAGATATTATATAAATATTGGAGATAATAGTGGAAAAATATATACCGAAGAAGAAAAGTAAACATCATTCATGCATACCAAGAGACAGAAGGATCTTGTTCCAGAAAATCAGAAAGTGGAAAAAAGGTCTTGCAAAAGAAAAAAATGCATGGAAAGTTATAGAACTAAAAAGTAAGATAGAAAATGCAGAACAAAAGATTATACAATCAAAAGAAAATGAAAAAACGGGACTTGGAAGAAAAAACCCTATTAAATATCAAGCAAAACCCCAAACTATTATACTCATATGCGAAGAAGATGAATAAAAGAAGAATAGAAATAGGCCCTCTGAGAATTGAAGGGAGATTAAACGAATGAAAAAAAGGAAATTTGCAACATACTGGCAGAACGATATAAGAGAGAATTCACCCCTAGAATAGATAATGAAGATAATGATATAGAAGTAAGGGATGAAAATAGTGAATATTAGCTGACATAGATATTAATGAAGCTGATATTGTGCAGGCTATTAATGAAATTAAAATGGAGCTGCTGCAGGGCCTGATGGAATTCCTGCTATTTTGTTAAAGAAAGTAGTTCATTCTATCGCAAAGCCACTTGCAATATTATTAAGACAAAAGTGTAGATACAGGCAAGATATATGATGAGCACAAATTAGCATATATTACCCCTACTTTCAAAAAGTGGATCAAGACTAGAGGCAAGTAATTATAGGCCTGTGAGTCTAACATCACATATTATGAAAGTGTATGTAAAGGGTAATGAAGAAAAATATTATGAAACATTTAATAAAAAAATAATTTGTTTTATAAAGGACAACATGGTTTCGTACCCGGAAAAAGTACACAAACCCCAACTGTTAGTCCACCGTGAAAACATATTCAAAAATATGAAAGCGGAAAAAAATGAAACAGATGTGGTTTATTTAGACTTTGCAAAAGCTTTTGATAAAGTAGACCATAATATATTAGCGAAGAAATTAGAGAAAACACAATATCGTGATAAAGTAGGAAGATGGTTAAAAGAATTTTTACACAACAGAAAACAGATAGTTATTGCAAACGACGAGAAATCGGATGAAGCCAAGGTAATATCCGGTGTTGCCGCAAGGTACGGTGTTAGCTGCAATACTGTTTGTTATTATGATTGAAAGACATAGACAATAATGTTAAGGATTC
Organism: Macrobrachium nipponense; assembly: GCF_015104395.2. Lineage (NCBI taxonomy): Eukaryota > Metazoa > Arthropoda > Malacostraca > Decapoda > Palaemonidae > Macrobrachium > Macrobrachium nipponense. Next base: position 24,725,434 of record NC_087214.1, read on the forward strand.
GGTAGTGAGTAGTTTCGCAGATGACACAGAATAAGTAGAGAAATTACTTGTGATGAAGATAGGAACGCTCTACAAAGAGACCTTAACAAAGTATATGATTGGGCAGAGGTAAATAGGATGGTATTTAACTCTGATAAATTTGAATCAATAAATTATGGAGACAGAGAAAGAAAGCTATATGCATATAAGGGACCTATAATGAGACCATCACAAATAAGGAAGCAGTTAAAGACCTTGGTGTGATGATGAATAGGAACATGTTATGCAATGATCAAATAGCAACTCTGTTGGCAAAATGTAAAGCAAAAATGGGAATGTTGTTACGGCACTTCAAAACAAGAAAAAGCTGAACACATGATTATGCTTATAAAACTATGTTCGTAGTCCACTTGAATATTGCAATATGATATGGTACCCCACACTATCAAAAGGATATTGGCACAAATAGAGAGTGTACAAAGGTCCTTTACAGCTAGAATAGAAGAAGTTAAGGACCTAGACTACTGGGAAAGACTACAATTCTTAAAATTATATAGTCTAGAAAGGAGAGAGAACGCTACATGATAATTCAGGCATGGAAAACAGATAGAGGAATAGCAGAAAATATCATGGAACTAAAAATATCAGAAAGAGCAAGCAGAGGTAGATTAATAGTGCCCAAAACTATACCAGGAAAAATAAGGAAAGCACACAGGACATTAATCCACTACGCACCAGCATCGATAATGCAGCGTCTATTCAATGCGTTGCCAGCTCATCTGAGGAATATATCAGGAGTGAGCGTAGATGTTTGTTTAAGAATAGCTCGACAAATATCTAAACTGCATCCCAGACCATCCAAGATTGGAAGATGCAAAAATATACCGGAAGATGTACTAGCAACTCTCTGGTAGACATTAGAGGTGCCTCACACTGAGGACCTGGGGCAACCCGAACAAGATGTAAGGTCTGTAAGGTAAGGTAAGGTCTCTCTCACACACACACACACTACATACACACACACACACACACACACGTAGTCTCCTTCGTTACTTTGCATATATTAAGCTCGACGTTTATTTGTTTTGTTGTTACGAAAACGAAGACAATTGCGAGGGTAGCATTTTTATTTTATGGGGGACTAATGTGCATCTTTCTACAACAGAGAGAGAGAGAGAGAGTAGAGAGAGAGAGAGAGAGAGCTTCAGGCTTCTTCACCATGCAGCGTTTTGCATGCTCTGTTGTGATTCGTTTCTCAGAACTCGTTTTCGAAATTTTCTCTCTCTCTCTCTCTCTCTCTCTCTCTCTCTCTCTCTCTCTCTCTCCTCTCAGAAGTTTCATTACAGTCTCCTAGACAAGTGAAAGCTATCTCGTGTCGTTTGTGTGTATATGGTATGAATATTAATACCTCATTTGGTGTGGGAATTTGAACTGTTTGTGTGAGTATTTGTTTTAGATGTCCTTGTTTGTTTGTTTTTTTCCAATTCCATGTTTCTTCTTCTTCCTTGTGGTATCAGGTCTTCCAGTTATTCATGGGCTCATTTCCTCAGGTTCTTGAAGTATTGCTCAGTCAGGGACATGGCTTCTTTTTGACTTCTTGTAGTTTAATAAATTACTGAGTGCATTATTGTGTAATACTTCTCTCTCTCTCTCTCTTGACTTCTTGTAAGTTTAAATAAACTATGAGTGCATTATTGTGTAATACTTCTCTCTCTCTCTCTCTCTCTCTCTCTCTCTCTCTCTCTCTCTCTTAAACAGTGCAGTAAAAAATATACTTGATTGTCAGTCGACTGTCGAGAACAGTGGCGTTAACCAGAAAATTGAAAAACTTGAACGAAACTTATATAAACTCGAACCCAAATTCGAAATGTCCCGATGCAAATTAGGTAACATCATTACGCTGTACATGCAAGCAAGTAGCATGCACCTCGCTTTGTCAGGGAAAAGTAATGAGACTTCAGAGAGAGAGAGAGAGAGAGAGAGAGAGAGAGAGAGAGAGAGAGAGAGAGATACATAAATCAAGCTCTAAAACAAAACAAGTGATTTGAACATTCAAACGTCATTAACAATCGGTACCGGAAATATCCCTCTGATAAATATCATTATTAATTTTATTATATCCCGAACAATGAACCATCCTTATAAACTTCACAAAAACGCGAGCCAAAATCAGATGAAATCATTTGGACGAGGGACTGCCATTACACGTCATCGTTCTTTCCCAGAATAATGGAGACTTTATTGAGTGAAAAGGATATTAAAAATCCCTCTTTGTTGGGAGGAACCCTGTGACGTCATAACCCTTTCGCTCAATGACGCTGATAAAGACTGACAGTGAAGATTCAGGCCGACGAAAAAAAAAATAAAAAAATATACTCATTTCGGACGATGGGCCCGCATTATCAACCCCCTCCCCCCGGATATGGGGTTGGTGTGAGGGAGGGAATTACGGGTCATTGCAGTCTGCTGTTGGTTGGGGTGGGTGGCGGGGGGGGGGGGGGGGAGGGATCTCCATTTTATGGGAAATTGGGGCATTTTAAACTGTTCAGCTGATGTTTTCCCGTAAATGGACGTGCAAGTATGTGTGTGTGAGACAGACGACGATAGGGAAATGGTAGCTTATTGTGAGAGAGAGAGAGAGAGAGAGAGACAGAGAGAGACGAGGACAGAGGGAGAAAGAGGAACACTGCAATCATTGTTATGAACATTCGTTTATTGCGAACTTCACATGGGTGGTAGTTTTCAGTCGAGGCGAACTTGATCAAAGAGACGGTTGTTTGATTAAAAATCCTGGTCTGAGTCACAAACCTCCATAGTAAATGATATTAAGTTTACTAACTTCGACAACCAACTCAAATTGGAACACAGCTTAATCCGGGCAAACATCTCTCTTCCTATTCTTCATGAAGCTCAGACTTCGGATCGTGAGAAACATTGTTACTTCCAGCCTCGGAAAACTTTTTTTCTCTGCGAAGAAATCATGCTATAAATGGCCGAGTCTCATTTTTTGGGGGGGTGGGGGACGGGCGCTAACTCGCCTAAATCTCAGATTGAGGCCGTAGAGTACTATTAGTACGTTTGGTACTATAATACGGGAAAAAGGAATGAGCTTATGGTAATTTTGCTCGTGCGCGCATCCACAAACCTTCTCTCTCTCTCTCTCTCTCTCACAATGTTTGTCGTGTTCCCTAAAACGTAAGTCAGTTTACAATGTTGATAACTTTCTGTATATGTGGATTATTGATTTTCTCATGAAAGACAGTATAAATATATTGTATCCGGGAGTTAGTCGACTGTGGTCATGTTTAACCTGTATGTTTACGAAAAGAACAATATAGCCACAGCTTCCCTTAACAAAATTTTATCCCTCAGAAATAGAAGGGGGACAACCGCGAATAGAAATGAGAGTAAGGTATTATTCACTTGTCTTCAGTGGAATCGTTCTCCACGAGTTCCTAGGACAAATAATAAGTCGTCATTGTTGGGCGGAACTTGTCCAAATTTGGAGAGTAGAAGAAGCAGTCATTTCTGTGGAAAAGGGGACAATAGGCCGTTCATTCTCTGCCTTCGTCATTACGACAGATCTTTTGGGTCACGTCACCCTCGGTTGGAACAAACGGCTGGATAGGATTTGGGGTGACACAAAATGGACTCGGCCATGACTGAGCCCTTACTGCTCAGTCATGGCTGATGATGTCTCATGGCCACATTTCGGAAACATTTTTTGAACTGTGCCAGATATGATGCTTTTAAGGGAGAGAGAGAGAGAGCGAGAGAGATAGAGAGAGAGAAACTTTTCATACCCTGAAATGAATTAATTTTCTCGATAATACTAAACACTTACATACCCCAAACAAATATCTCCTTTAGGAATACCCTCCCCATACCCCTTCTCCTAACACCTCCCCCCCCCAACATCCTACCACTACCTTTTGCCTATCACAAGATCCTATATTCCTTTATAAGATGATTCTTCGTAGGGAGGGGGTTAGTTCCGTGGGTGTACCTCACGCGGCGCGCTGTAGGAATTACTTGAGGTTTTTGCAACGTCCCTTCGGTCCCTAGTAGAGACCCTTTTTATTCCCTTTACTGTACCGCCGTTCATATTCTCTTTCTTCCATCTTACTTTAATCAGAACCCTCCTCCTATTAATTGTTCAGAACATTATTCTCAGCGCTGAATGACCTCATAGACCACAGTGGTTGACTGTTTGGCCTAAATTTTATGTTCTGACTCTAATTTCAGTCAAGATGATAACATACGAAAGCCAGAATATGCCACCCAATCCTGAAGACGTCAGCTCGAGAGAGAAGAAGTCAGTGGAGAGGCGAAGGCCGTTTCTCATCTCCCTATCTCCCTCACTTCAAGTAGGAGCAGATTCCAAGTAGTATCTGAGTATCAAGATGAAACGAATAAGTCGAAAGGATCTTTCTCCACCAGAAGTGCAATTTTTCCTCACACGATCGAAAGGGATTTCTATGAGTGAATAATAATGTATGTAGCCTTTTTCATTCCAATAGAGAGACACTAAACCATTGAACAACCTTCCATTTTGGGACATAGGCAGTATCTACATCATTTACACTTTTTCGTTTTTTGAGATTAACGAGATTTCCATGTGGTATTTTCCCACAAAGTCCTGTTGCTTTTGAAGGTTCGTGAATCGGGGCAAGACCATTAATCCCTCTGGGATTTGATGATCTCATTTCCATCAGAGTTAATTGATCATTAAGGCTGTTGGCTGTGAAATTGCATTATGGAATGTAAACGGTAATTCTGTTTTTATTGACAGGGACGATACAGTAGCTGTGTTTGTGGAGAGAGAGAGAGAGAGAGAGAGAGAGAGAGAGAGAGAGAGAGAGAGTGTTTTTTTTGGAAGTACTTGCAAATCCTATTTAGCTTAACTGGTATATGTTGTAATCGTGTTCCAAACCCTTCGTGATTGGGGTGACTAAAGCAGTGAATTATTGACAAAGAAGTCAGTTGGCTGCGGATGGGTCGCAGCCGACCCGGAAGCTGCTAGTTATTCCTAACGAAATATTTGTAGAGATAATGATTCTTATTTTTGAAGGAGTCGCATATATATATATATATATATATATATATATATATATATATATATATATATATATATATATATATATTTATTTATATTTATATTTATATATACTGTACATAAATATATGACCTCTGCCTTTGAGACGCCGTTTTCATTTCACACATTGCTTAAGGAAAATCTGATTCTCTGTTGAAGTATTACTCATCTGCTCCAAGTTGGGTTCCTCCTCCTGGATGTTTTCAAGATTAAAAAGTTTTAAGTTCATTATTATTTTTTACCCGTCCTTTTGTGTCATTTAATTTACCATATTTCCCTTTCCTCTTCTTACCTTTGATTTGATCTGTTCTTGTTCTCTCTCTCTCCGTAAAAGAGAGTAATAGTAGTGCAGAAGATAAGAGGCAATTTGAAAAGCTATTAGATATGCTACTAGAATACAAACATTCAACAAATAAATCACCTGCCAACAAGAAAGGAAAATACTTTAGACCTAGTATTTGTGAACGAGATGAATTATGTTAAAGAAATAATAGTTTATAATGCGAGTATTTCAGACCATAATGTCATAGAATTAACAGTTCATTCCAAAGCAAGTGAAAATAGAGATAAGCAAGAAATGAAAAAGTGGGAAGGATATGGAAACAACTTCTACAGTAAAAATATAAAATGGTCAGAAATTAATGAAGAATTAAACAAAGATTGGGATAACATTTCGTAAGTGATGACATAAGGGTAAATACGGAGATATTATATAAAATATTGGAGAAAATAGTGGAAAAATATATACCGAAGAAGAAAAGTAAACATCATTCATGCATACCAAGAGACAGAAGGATCTTGTTCCAGAAAATCAGAAAGTGGAAAAAAGGTCTTGCAAAAGAAAAAAATGCATGGAAAGTTATAGAACTAAAAAGTAAGATAGAAAATGCAGAACAAAAGATTATACAATCAAAAGAAAATGAAAACGGGACTTGGAAGAAAAAAACCCTATTAAATATCAAGCAAAACCCCAAACTATTATACTCATATGCGAAGAAGATGAATAAAAGAAGAATAGAAATAGGCCCTCTGAGAATTGAAGGGAGATTAACGAATGAAAAAAAGGAAATTTGCAACATACTGGCAGAACGATATAAGAGAGAATTCACCCCTAGAATAGATAATGATATAGAAGTAAGGGAAGAAAATAGTGAATATTTAGCTGACATAGAAATTAATGAAGCTGATATTGTGCAGGCAATTAATGAAATTAAAAATGGAGCTGCTGCAGGCCGGATGGAGTCCCTGCTATTTTGTTAAAGAAAGTAGTTCATTCTATCGCAAAGCCACTTGCAATATTATTAAGACAAAGTGTAGATACAGGCAAGATTTATGATGAGCACAAATAGATATATCACCCCTACTTTCAAAAGTGGATCAAGACTAGAGGCAAGTAATTATAGGCTGTGAGTCTAACATCACATATTATGAAAGTGTATGAAAGGGTAATGAAGAAAAAATATTATGAAACATTTAATAAAAAATAATTTGTTTAATTTAGGACAACACGGTTTTCGTACCGGAAAAAGTACACAAACCCAACTGTTAGTCCACCGTGAGAACATATTCAAAAATATGAAAAGCGGAAATGAAACAGATGTGGTTTATTTAGACTTTGCAAAAGCTTTTGACAAAGTAGACCATAATATATTAGCAAAGAAAATTAGAAAACACAAATATCGTAGATAAAGTAGGAAGATGGTTAAAAGAATTTTTACACAACAGAAAACAGATAGTTATTGCAAAACGATGAGAAATCGGATGAAACCAAGGTAATATCCGGTGTGCCACAAAAAAGGTACGGTGCTAGCTGCAATATTGTTTGTTATTATGATTGAAGACATAGACAGTAATGTTAAGGATTCGGTAGTGAGTAGTTTCGCTGATGACACAAGAATAAGTAGAGAAAATTACTTGTGATGAAGATAGGAACGCTCTACAAAGAGACCTTAACAAAGTATATGATTGGGCAGAGGTAAAATGGATGTATTTAACTCTGATAAATTTGAATCAATAAATTTATGGAGACAGAGAAGGAAAGCTATATGCATATAGGGACCTAATAATGAGACATCACAAATAAGGAAGCAGTTAAAGACCTTGGTGTGATGATGAATAGGAACATGTTATGCAATGATCAAATAGCAATTCTGTTGGCAAAATGTAAAGCAAAAATGGGAATGTTGTTACGGCACTTCAAAACAAGAAAAGCTGAACACATGATTATGCTTTATAAAACATATGTTCGTAGTCCTCACTTGAATATTGCAATATGATATGGTACCCACACTATCAAAAGGATATTGCACAAAATAGAGAGTGTACAAAGGTCCTTTACAGCTAGAATAGAAGAAGTTAAGGACTAGACTACTGGGGAAAGACTACAATCCTTAAAAATTATATAGTCTAGAAAGGAGAAGAGAAAACGCTACATGATAATTCAGGCATGGAAACAGATAGAATGGGAATAACAGAAAAATATCATGGAACTAAAAATATCAGAAAGAGCAAGCAGAGGTAGATTAATATTGCCCAAAAACTATACCAGGAAAAATAAGGAAAGCACACAGGACATTAATCCACTACGCACCAGCATCGATAATGCAGCGTCTATTCAATGCGTTGCCAGCTCATCTGAGGAATATATCAGGAGTGAGCGTAGATGTGTTTAAGAATAAGCTCGACAAATATCTAAACTGCATCCCAGACATCCAAGATTGGAAGATGCAAAATATACCGGAAGATGTACTAGCAACTCTCTGGTAGACATTAGAGGCGCCTCACACTGAGGGACCTGGGGCAACCCGAACGAACTGTAAGGTCTGTATGGGTCTGTAAGGTCTGCGGTTAATTTGGAAAATTTAACCACAGACAGTCAAATTGTAGATACGACCATAAACTAAAATGTAATTACTGCCACCAATATGGTCATAAGAGCAAATTATGTAATATTTTGCAAAAGAACTAGAAAGATGGCCAAGATGATAGTGCCGAAGAATTTAGGTCTACCAATCGCCGTAATTTTTATATATTATATATATTAATGCACAATCACTTTTAAGCAATAAACATGTAGTTGAAACATTTATTAGAAAAAGACAATTTTGATATTTATATGTGAGTGAAACGTGGCTATATCCTTATATGAATGATGCATATATTGATATTCCCTCTTATCAACTTTATCGAGATGACCATGGCCGAGGAGGTGGAGTTTGCATATATGTCAAAGATTATTTAAAGGTAAATGTAATAAATAATTGCATTGAAAAACAGGAGGGCATTGAAGCTAAAATGGTTATCAGTACAACACCGTAATTACCGTCAATTATTTCAGGTTGTATATATCGTCCCCAAAAGCAAATGTTTCATCTTTTAATTATATTTCCGATTCCTTTAAAGACGTAATTTTACGAAACAAGCCTATTTTTTATACTTGGAGACTTTAACGACGACTTGCTCAAAACAGACAACAAATGAATAAAGTTGTAAATAACCTAAAGTTACACCAACTCATTACAAAACCAACCAGAGTAACTTCAGACTCAGCAACGTTGATAGATTTACTAATTACTAATAATAGGAAATGGTACTCGATTCGGACGTTATTCCCCAAGCCCATAGGCGACCATGAAGCTTATCATAAGTACCTTAAATTTAAACGTAAAAACCTAAGAAAAACCCATTCATAAAACTTTCCGATGTCTTAAGATTATCCCAAGTGAGTATCTGTAATTTGGTGATGAAAGAAAACACCCACTTTGTTGAATGGTATTTTAAACACTGATAATGTAAGTTCTCAAGTGCAAATTTTAACGAATGTTTTAACCAAATGTATTGATAAATGTGCTCCAATAGTAACGAAAGTAATCACCCGCCCCCCTAAACCCTGGAGATAACTATAGCATCAAACAAAATATAATAATAAGAGATAAATTACAAAACGATATCAAGAAGGATAGGAATAATACAATATTGAGAAATAATTTTAAAGAGAGAAAAAGGAAGTAAAAATTGAAATGGATAACAGTATGAAACAACACTACAGGAACGAACTTGAAAAGTAATAAGAATAACTTACGTACTTCCTGGAAAATAGTGCGTTCAATTCTGCCCAACTAATACTAACAAAGAATCTCAAATAGAAAATGAAGATTTAACTGACAAGGCAGAGAAATTTAATGAGTATTTGCGAATGTTGGAAGAAAGACATATGAAAGAACGCAAGAAGAATGGCCAGGAATAATAGAAGAGCACAAACCGATGAAATGAATACATTCCCAAACAATCAGTTATATTCTTTTAACCGTCACCTGTTGACTGCGATACTGTCATTCTAGTCATTAGTTCTCTCAAAGAGTCAAATGCGTACGGATCCGATGGCATACCGCTCCGTTTTATAAAAGATACTTCTATATATAAATTTTATTTTACATTACTATAATTATTTATACATCTATCGTAACTAATATCTACCCAGAAACGTGGAAAAATCCCCATGTTGTTCCTTATTTTTAAAAACGGAGATAGAGACGAAATTTCTAATTACAGGCCAATTTCTTTACTCCCGGTCTTATCTAAATATTAGAAAAAAATAGTATCAAACCAGTTAACTGAATACTTAGAAAAGTAATCACCTCATTTCTAACAGTCAACATGGCTTTCGACCAAAACTATCAACGGAAACAGCACTTTATTAAAAATATCGGATAAAATCTATGATAAACCATAGACAAGAAGAAAATTTCCCTTTTTCCCTTTTACTACTTCTCGATCTGTCGAAAGCTTTTGATAGTGTGAACCATGAAATTTTGCTGGGTAAATGTCAGACACTATATTGATCCATCCTGGTTCACAGACTATTTACGTAATCGAGTACAATCTGACTCAAAAATGTTGTCTCAACCCCCAAAAACGTCGGTTTTGATGTACCTCAAGGTTCAATCCTAGGACCAATTTTATTCAACATTTATGTAAATGACCTGAGAAATTTTTTAAGCGACTGTTTCATTGTTCAGTATTGCTGATGACACTCAAATAATAATTGATGGCTACATCGATAACTTGGAAGATTTAGTACGCAAAAAAGCTGAGGAGAATTTTATATAGAGTGAAGATGTATTTTCAAATAAATGGCTTATTTTTGATTGAATGAAAGTAAAAACTTAATGTATATTCCTAGGCTCCAGGCAATATCTATCCGAAATCGGGGATAACATCAAAATCAATTTTAATGGGGCCATCATCGAACTATAGAATCCGTAAAGAATCTTGGAGTGCACTTCGATAAACACATGACATTCGAAAAACACATTGATGAAACTGCACAGAAAACGTTATGGGGGACACTTATTTATCTCAATAGACTAAATAATTTATTCGAACCAGAAACTCGCCTAAATCGTAGTGCAATCGTTAGTATTAAGTTTGTTTAATTCATTACTGCTATATAATATGGGGTTCAACAAGCAACGTCCTTATGCAACGAGTACAGATACTTCAAAATTTTGCGGCTCGGGTGGCCTATGGGTTACAGTGAGAAAATAATGATCATATATCACCAATTTTACTAGAACTGGGTTGGTTGAAAGTGAAAAAAACAAGTACACTTTTGATGTTTGTGTTTTTGTTTTTAAAGTTTTTAAAAAATGTTTTTCCGAACTGGCTTTATAATTTTTAGAACCGTTGACTCTGTGACAGGGATGACTACAAGACAAGCAAATAATCTATGTCCAGAAGAGCCAATACCGATATAGGATCAAGGGAAATAAACACTAAAGGTCCCACAGTTATGGAATGTTTACTGGCTCATTGAAAGACGAAGAATCCCTAAGATCTTTTAAAAATGAACTAAGAAAACATCTTTTAAACAATAATTAATCTTCGTAGATAAGTTTTATAGGAAACAACAACCGTACCTGACATTAGCACGTCTCACGTCAATAACCGCTTTTTAAGACATACCATTCATTATCTATGAAGAACATTTTATATTGGAGTAATTTTACTAATTATGTTCTAGGAACAATGTTTTATAACCAAAATTCTGATTTTTCCTAATTCAAGTTTTATATATATGTATGTATGTGTGTATATGTGTATATGTATATATACATATGTATATGTATGTATGTGTGTAGTTGTTATAGTATACTATGATTTTATTAATAGCTTTAATGTACGCTTTCTAACCTTGGTTGATGACCTGATGTAAATAGAAAACCCAATGTATTATTGGAATAAAGGTTATTATTATTATTATTATTATTATTATTATTATTATTATTATTATTATTATTATTATTATTACTCTCTCTCTCTCTCGCGCGCGCGAAAATAAATGAAAATTTCGGCGTCATTTTCTATGGTAGTTGAGAGTTTCAGAGGAGGGGAGAGAGAGAGAGAGAGAGAGAGAGATTTTAGTTACTGAGGCGTAATCGGTATGGTCTTGACATTCCACCTCGGTGGCCGCGAGTTCGATTCTCGGGAATCTTTCATTGAGGATGAGAGATGTGTATTTCTGGTGAATTAGAAGTTTCACTTTCGACGTGGTTTGCGGAAGTCAACGTAAAGCCGTTGGTCCCGTTGACTGATAACCCACCTGTTCCATCAACGTAAAAACACCATGCAAACAAACTTAATTGCAGGAGCCATAAAATGTTTTCTTCTCTCTGTCCCTCTTTGAAGTTTGTTGACACCGCCCAGTTTTGTTTCGGGAAGTTGACTGTTAATTCCCTCTGACTGAACTTCAGCTTATAATCAAAGACTCGTTAAGTTATTCATAATAAATAGAAAGATTCGTTAGTTACTTTTTCCTTTGTTTGTTTCCTTCCTTTTCCATTTATTTCCTTTTTAAAAATTTTCGTGAGCATATCGTGATCAACATTCACAAAAAATTATATCTATTTTTAATTCATTGATTTTAAAGCTTGTATATTTTTAATGCTTTCAAGTTTCTAATAAAGAGAAATGAAATTATATGAATATTGGAATTTTATTTTTGGAAAATCATCAAGATCTGTTGCAAAGAAGAGGGAGGTGCGCGATAAAAATATTCGAACAATGACACTTTCCGGGAACTCGTCAAATTATGTTCATAATGAAGATGAATATGACAATCAGAGAATATTATTAGACTAATTATGAAATGATGAGAATTTAGGAAAATAATCTTCTTTTATCTGAAGACATCAAAAGTGGAAACCCCCCCCTTCCCTTCCCTTCTTACGAAGGAACGATTTGGGTGAAAAGACCGCCTTCATGATCTCCTGAAGACACTTTGAGGCGATATCCTCGCCCATTTGTTTTCCTCTGGTCGCCAGGTTTTATTATTTACACACAGAAAGAGACAGAGAGGCTCAGTCGTTCTTTTCTCTTAAAATCAAGCACGTGTCAATCGTATTTAGAGAGAGGGAAGGAGGAGGGTTACGGTATTTGAGATAAAAAATACGTGTTAAAATTGCATAATGAGAGAGAGAGAGAGAGAGAGAGAGAGAGAGAGAGAGAGAGAGAGAGAGAGAATTACAAATTCGACGTTTTCTGTCTATGACAAGCGAGTATCAGAGCGTGGGTAAACTCCTTCCTCTGGCAAAGAGGATTTCACAGACAGACAGACAGTCGAAAAAATGGACTCCTTCATATTCTGTTTCTTTGTTGCTGAAATGTTTGATTCTTAGACTGCTATTATCTGTTGGAAAGAAGCCATTAATGTCCTTATATTGATCTAGTGATATTCTTGTTGTCTCAGTCAAATTTATCAAGGGCAGTATCACTTCGTTCATTTGAATTTTTGTTTTATTGTGACCCAATAACCCTAGCATCAGTTGTTGACTGTCTCAGTTTATATCGAGATTCCTTCTTCAGGATGATTCCTTTTCATCAGATTCAGGTCTTGAGAGAGAGAGAGAGAGAGAGAGAGGAGAAGAGAGCGAGAGAGAGAAGAGAGAGAGGTGGGAATTGAAGATTTTTATAGGATGGAAGTGAAAAGATGTGGAATACTGGTGAAGGTAAATCGCACAAGAACGGTTCCTGTGTTGCTGTCAGCAATAGAATTCGGACCCTCATCTAGAATTGCTGACGCCTTAAGGAGTTTCTGAGATGCCAGCTAACATGATTAGTCTCTCTCTCTCTCTCTCTCTCTCTCTCTCTCTCTCTCTCTTCTCTCTCCTGCCCGCGAGTTATTGAAAATATGAGAAATTTCTTTTCAATATTCATAATTTTTCCTCTGCACTTATCTGACCACTTCCCACTACAGATCTGTCTACGCTCTCTCTCCCACCACATCCTGGCCCGGTCTTCCTTACCACCCCATTCCCACTACACTTTTATTTCTCCTCTAGCCATTGCCTACCACTACACCTGATTCATATTAATCTTTTTAAGTCACTACTTTTACTCCTACGACTTTAACCATCCATTCTCTTTTCTCCCAGTTTAATAATAATAATAAAAATAATAAAGATAATAATAATAATAATAATAATATAATAATAATAATAATATAATAATAATAATAATAATAATAATAATAATATTTATAATATGCTTTGGGATGAATAAATATCAGACTTAGATTATTTCTTCATATTAAACCCCCAATGAATTGCAAGTTTTCCACTTGTCTTGATTATACTGTTAGTGCTTCAGTGAACCTAAACAGTAAACCAACCTAAAATTATCTAAGTATTCACAACAGCTTAAGAAATTCCGTCTTGTCGACAAGCTTCAACACAGCATTTACGCTACCCCTCCCCCGTCCCTCCCTCCTCCTACTCCCCGGGGGAGAAAATTGGCCCCCACTAAATATTTATGAGGCCTGAGACGCTGTGGTTAGGATTTAAAGGAGGCTTTGCACAGACTCCTGAAGGAGGCCCACAAAAATATGCCCTTTGAGAGATGTGTGTTATGGTTTGGGCTTCTTTCTTTTGCTTCGGCAGATTTGGTGGCTTTTGGCCTCATTGGGACTCGTTGCTGCTGCCCTCACCTGTCATAAGGGCTGTTGCAAGGTTCTGATTATCGAAGTTTTTTGTGAGGGTGCTGGTATCCAGTGGTGGTATTCTGGAGGTTATTTGGCTCTCTCTCTCCTCTCCTCTCTCTCTCTCTCTCATCTCTCTCTCTCTCTCTCTCTCTCTCCTCCAATAAACGCCTAATGTTAACATCAGCGTTCAAATGAGTTTTCCATTGACATCTGTCTCTCTCTCTCTCTTCTTGCGAAGGAATCAGTAATGATTCTCTCTTGTTCCTTCCTCTCCATTCCTAACGGGACAAAGTTTACCGAAATGGGAACGTCTGTTTCGCCCACCCCTGTTCCAGTACCGCTTTGAAGTGAGAGAGACTTTCTCTCTCTCTCTCTCTCTCTCTCTGTGTGTGTGTGTGTGTGTGTGTGTGTGTGTCTTGTTCCCCTTTCTGAGCGTTCCTCTGTATAATAACTTTTTAACTTTTTTATACTTTTCAAATAATGAATTTCCTTATAGATTCCAGAGAGAGAGAGAGAGATAGAGTATTACATTTGCACTAAATTGAAGTATTTCTTTCCACTTGAATATTTCAAACCTCTCTGATTCCCTATTTTTTGTCTTTCCAGGTATTAAAGGACATTGTAGCTCGATGAATATATATATATATATATATATATATATATATATATATATATTATATATATATTATATATAATATACATACACACATTATTTACACACACACACACACACAAGCCCCTGGAATAGTCTCTGGAACCAGGGTGTAGGGGACATGCTATCTGACGGGCGAACCATTAAATAGTGTCTTCCTTTTGGGGCGGTAGTTCCGTCAGTACACATCAAGCGGTGCAATGTAGGCAGTATTTAAGGTTTTTTGCAGCGTCCCTTCCGTCCCTGGCTGCAACCATTTTCATTCCTTTTACTTTACCTCTGTTCATATTCCGTCCTGTTACTCTTTTAAAACCTTTTTCCTGTGAGTTTTCTTTTTTATCGCTGAATGACCTCATAGGTTCCATTTTGCGCTTAGCCTTTGGCCTAATCCCTTCACCCTGATTCATGGAAAGATGAGAGAGAGGGTTATAGAGTAGTCCACGGGAGTAAATTCTGTCGATGCGCTGAAAGAAGATTGAGGTTTGTGATTTCAAATGATGAGAGGAGAAAGTAGGAGAGAGTTTCCTCTGCATCGCGACGCCCAAAGCTCAGTCCAGACAGAAGCTCCTTCCCTCTTTTGTCTGAAACGAAGAAAAGGACTTCGTCGTTCTCCTGACGATCTGCAGTCAGTCAGTGTCGGTTCCAATCCAGGTGGTGACGGGGCTTCGTCTTTTGTTTTGAAAGGAAGGTCGTCGATTGATTTGGACTGATTTGTGAGATTGAAAACCCTCAGGTCATCAAGCACTGGGGCCCACATTTTGCCATTCAGTGCTTGAGACAGTGAGAAGAGGAAGCTGGAGTGGTTGGACAGCAAGATGGAACGCTTTAGAAGATAAAGGAGAGGAAATATAAGGATTTGAATGTGGAACTGAGGGAAAATCCAAAACAATTGCAGTTGGAAGTAACTGTTAGAGAGGTTGAATAGCAAACTGAAGAAATGTAAAGTACAAGTGGGGGCAGCTAAGGGCCGGAGGGACTGCTACCTACTGTAGTAATGCCTGCAGTACACCACCTGAGCTGGACTGTTGGCCCTACCCCTACCCCTCCTTAAGGGTCCAAATATGGAATTATTATTATTTATTGGAATGTTTTTCTTCGTTGATCACCCGGATTCTGACCTTCTAGACTGTCCATCTTTCATTCAGGGTGAACTGTAAACAGTGCAGAGATACGATGAATTTTAAAAATGACATATATACCATTTTTTTATTTTTAGATTTATTGATAATGAAAGAGTTAAGAGGCAGTCTCAGGCGGTGCACTGTAGGCATTACTTAAGCTTATTTGCAGCGTCCTTCGGCCTTTAGCTACAACCCCTCTTATTCCTTTTACTGTACCTCCATTCACATTCTCTCTCTTCCATCTTGCTTTCCACTCTCATAACAATTGTTCCTTAATGCAACTGCGAACTTTCCCTCCTTTTGCTTCTGTCAAACCTTTCTTCTCTCAGCCCTTTGGCCTAAGTTCGATATTCCTTTAAGTGGCACTATTCCTTAGTGCAGGAGCGAGCTTAATATTGGAGAGCTTTGCCTCATATTCCAAGGAGGCAACAAATTGAAGTGATTAATTAGTTATTCGCTGCACGCGATCCGTTGCCAGTCCCCTTTGGGACAGCCCTATCATTATAATTAATCACCTGACGTCATCGCTGCCGCGAATATACAAATTCGTTCATTGTTCAGATAATCGACGCCTTCCTTGCGTATAGCGACCATCCTGGAGTGGAGATTTCGGTTTGACTAATTGTAATACTCTCTCTCTCTCTCTCTCTCTCTCTCTCTCTCTCTCTCTAGTTTTTTCCTAATCTTGTATAACGAAACATCGTAATGTTATTCTCGTATTGATTTTATAACTTTCCATAAGAGTGCATTTCTATTTATTACTCAGAAATATGTAGTTAAATTATCAGATATTTTAAAGCAAATTATTAGATACAGAAGGACCTTCTACTATGACCTTCCGTTGGTCACAATCCTCGGAAGAGTCGATTTTGTTAAGGCCGAATACGATATAGGTTTAAGAAAGAAGGTTGGCTGGTTACATTTTGCTTCACACTTTCTGAATATATCTGGACTCATTGTGATCCATTACCGATTACACACCAAACTCCTAAGGTCTCTTGCAAGTTTCTCAGCTTTGATTATTCCTGAACATTTTTCTTTCTTCACTCTTTCTATAATAAATTCAGTACCCAAATTTTAAAAATTATTCTCAAGTGAAAATTATGAAGAGAGAGAGAGAGAGAGAGAGAGAGAGAGAGAGAGAGAGAGAGGGGGGGGGGGTAGGATGTGTGTTCATTGAACGAGACGAAAGGCAAAGATGCTTTATTGAAAAGACAAGCAAAGTCATGAGTGAGAATCATGATAATTAAAAAAAGAAAAAGACATCAGTCGAAGGCCTCAGAAGAGCAGAACTCGACATCTGTTCAAACGTTCCATAAATAAGGTTTCGCGGGAAAAAGTGGGAAAACTGAAGAAAAAACGAAATCCAAAGCAAAGGTAACAAAAGACTTCCAAGTGATGGCCTTGTTTTGTTTTTGGTAATTATAGAAGTAAAAAAATTATTGGGAATTAAACGGCCTCCTCCACAAAGGAAATGCTGGGCTTATTAAAGGTTGAACTGTATTCATAACGGGAGGAGAAGTAGTGGCGAAATAACATCGAGAGAGAGAGAGAGAGAGAGATAGCTATGAGCTCCATCAATACAAATTATCTTTTATTATGAAACAGACAGACGATAACAGTAAATCAGCGTAGGGTACTAGTGCCATCATTTGCACTATAGGCATTACTGAAGGTTCTTTGCAGCGTGCCTTCGGTCCCTATCTGCAACCCCTTTCGTTTCTTTTACTGTACCTCCGTTCATATTCTCTTTCGTCCATCTTACTTTCCTTAACCCTCTCCTAACAGTTGCTTCATAGTTCAACTGCTTCGAGGTTTTCCTCCTGTTGCACCTATCAACCCTTTTGCTGTCAGTGTCCATTTCAGCGCTGAATGACCTCATAGGTCCCAGTGCTTGGCCTTTGGCCTAAATTCCATATTCAATTCAATTCGATAACAGTAAATCCTCTTTATCATGTTAGTGTGTGTGTATGAGAGAGAGAGAGAGAGAGAGAGAGAGAGAGAGAGAGAGAGAGAGAGAGGGTATTGTATTGACAACGTAACTACGGGAGGAAGAATTTCGAACTACCCACGTTGATGCCATTTCATCAACTCTCTCTCTCTCTCTCTCTCTCGTCTCTCTCTCTCTCTCTCTCTCTCATATTGCCTAGCAAACAGTTAAACAAACGAAGTCTAAATATCTTGAAAAGTTCTGAGAGAGAGAGAGAGAGAGAGAATACCTAAATGAAGCGAAGGTCATTATGTACTAATGAGGTCCCTTTTCTGATAAATAACAATAAGTGATTTGATTTGATAGTGATATATATCACTTCCCCCTCTGATAAACAAACCAAACTCTATTCCGCAATGGCTCGAGAGAGAGAGAGAGAGAAATATAAATATTCATGACATGTTTATTTGCGTATTTCAAATGGCATAAATATCTGGGGAAATTTTATGTTTAAAATCCATTTGAATGTTATATTTTTAGTTCATGAGTCAGGAAGTAATGAGATAACAAGATAATATTCAAATCCTTTTTGAAGCCACTGCTGAATATTTCTACATACAGAAACCACTGATTCTCGTTTATTCTAACTTGAATGAGAATCGGTGAATTTAATTTATTCTCATGTAAATGAGATTCACTTGGTTCTCATATAAATGAGAGTCAAAGATTCTTGCTTATTCTAAATAAGCGGTAAAAAAAAAAGTTATTTTCATTAAGAAACATATGGAGGTTTAAATCAAACTGGTTTGGTGACGCTGATACGGTTTGTCAAAGTATAATTTTTTTATTCGTCAAAACCGCTCACTTTTTTTTTCCGGACGCGAACGAATTTTATCGGAATCGGTCGTTGGCCGTAAAAGAGGGCCAAGTATTTTTATGATCTTTTAATAAAAGATATTTTAAATCTAACTTATTAATAAATGGCATTTTAATTCTTATTTAATGATACATGGTCGAAATGTATAGCAAACACATTGGATTCTCAAATATTTTATTTTCTCGGTTCCAAAAGGAGGCTAGGAGGAGAAAAAGTCTCTCTCTCTCTCTCTCTCTCTCTCTCTCTCTCTCTCTCTCTCTCTCTCTCTCTCTCTCTCTCTCTCTCTCTCTCTCTCTGTTCCAAAGGCTATTCCTAGAGGATAAAATTGAGTGAATCTAGAAAAATAGCTTTCTCACACAAAAGATAGTTTGGCTTCCCTAAATCTCGAGGCGTATGTAGTATGTATGTATGTATCTGTGTACTTTTACCTATAAAAAATCTAATTTAGAAACACTGACTCTTAATCCTCTACTGAATTCCTTCTCATTCTTCATTGATATGATTTTTGCTTTAATAATAATAATAATAATAATAATAATAATAATAATAATAATAATAATAATAATAATAATAATAATAATAATAATTACTTTTACTAGACGCTCAATGGAAAGAGATATATTTTCATTTGATGAATATCTTCTGTTGAAATCTAGGTCGCCTCCACGTCCATTATAATCTGGCTAGATTATAATGATGCTGGAATTGTTCAGAAGGAAAAAGATATATTCTCTTAGAGGCAGTTCTGAGTCTTTTAAGTTTGCATTTCGAGGCACAAGAGAGAGAGAGAGAGAGAGAGAGAGAGAGAGAGAGAGAGAATGCTCTTCCATTGAAAGCAGTCTCCCGTGTGCAGTTTCTTTTATCATGTAATAATGTCGGCTTTGTAACCAACAGAAAAAAAGAAAGTATTGCATTTCCTGCACTTGCTTACCTGACACTCAATGTCCTACTCTGGTTCTCTCAAATGAGGGTTTATTGCCCTGTTAATTAGATAAATTCTCGAGTATGGCTGTTTATGAACCTTCTCTACGGCAACGTGGAAATATAATTCTAAAGCCTCATATGAGATGGAAACGAGTTGTTGAGCTCATCGGTTGGATAATGGTTGAATGAAAGCGTCATATATCGTTGCTTTACGTTGTATACTGAAGATGCTCATATGAAAGAGACGAGACGCATGCGCAGGAAGCACTTGACTAAACAGCCTCGTTGGGGTGGGCAGTGCCGTCAGTGCACCTCACGCTGTGCACTGTAGGCATTACTTAAGGGTCTTTGCAGCGTCCTTTGGGCCCATAGCTGCAACCCCTTTTATTCCTTTTACCATACCTCCGTTCATATTCCCTTTCTTGTACATCTTACTTTCCTCCACCCCCTTTCAAACCTTTCTACTATTGTAAATTTTCCTTTCAGCGCTGAATGACCTCATGGGTCACGGCGCTTGGTGTTTGGCCTAAATTTTATACTCCATTGCTAAGCCAAGCTGTTCTCTCGTGTTTTTGATGAGACTGACGAAGTGTAAATATTGTCAAAAGTTCTATGAGAGAGAGAGAGAGAGAGAGAGAGAGAGAGAGAGAGAGAGAGAGAGAGAGATAGAGAGGTATTATAATTTGCAAGTAATAACGAGAAGAAGAATGAGAACTACTACCATGATACTATTTCATCAATCTCTCAGCTAGACAGACGAAGTATAAATATTGTCAAAAGTTCTATGAGAGAGAGAGAGAGAGAGAGAGAGAGAGAGAGAGAGAGAGAGAGAGATGCATATTCATTAAATTCTCATTTGCATATTTCCATGGACATAAATATCTGGGGAAATGTTTATAATCCGTAGAACTTCGGTTTCATATTTTATGTTCCAGAGGTAGAAAATATTGAGATGAAAACATAACATTCAAATCCTTTTTCGATCCAGTGGTGAATATGACGACGCACAGAAATAACTGATTCTCGTTTATTCTCATATGAATGAGAATCAGTGATTTTAATTTTTCCTCGTGTGAATGAGAATCACTGATTCTCATATAAATGAGAGTCGGTTTCTTTTTTTGTCTAAATCAGCAGTTAAAAAATCTTTATTAAGCAAGTTGTGAACTTATTTAAATTAGGCTGGTTTGTGACGACTGATACAGTTTATAAATAAATAGCATTTTATTTTATTTATTTATTTATTTATTTATTTATTTATTCGTCAGAACCTCACTTTTTCCCACCATTTTGTTCGGACGCGAGCGAATTGTATCTGGATCCGTGCCTTGGCTGTAAAACCATGCTAGGTATTAAATAGTTTGTTTTTTTAATGTTTTGTTAACAAACGGTCGGAATATATGGAGCATAAATTGTGTGCTGAAAATGTTCATTTTCTCGTTTCCAATCGGAGTACGGGAAGTGAAAATGCGCCTCTCTCTCTCTCTCTCTCTCTCTCTCTCTCTCTCTCTCTCTCTCTCTCTGAAAAAATATTTTGTGATATGCAACAAAATTCAGCGCAAAACGCTGAGCTACTGAGACAATGATTGCCCATGTCGGAACGGGCAGTTCTTCAGCTCTCTCTCTCTCTCTCTCTCTCTCTCTCTCTCTCTCTCTCTCTCTCTCGTAAGAATAAAGGGGTATATATATATATATATATATTATATATATATATATATATATATATTATATATTGTTACGTATGGGCCTGGCCTTGAATGAGGTTCCAAAACTACGTAAACAGAATAGTCTGAGGGAAAAAGAGTAAATTACTTGAACTTACCGTAAAAAGGATTTAAAGTGAACATTTACTCTAGAGGAAAAGGTTGCCAGAAACTCAGCTAATTGCTTTACATCTATTTATTTACAAGAGGCTGCTTTACAGCCAGGGTTAAGTAAATGCAACTGGTCCCCACATGGACTAATAATATCTCTCAAGTGGATGACGCTGGCTCAAAATGAAATTCACGTAAAAGCTGGTTTCGAAATTTTGCGGTAACACTTGCGAGCGAAGAGACTGGACACGGTGACTCAGGGAATTCTGGAAAAGAATCCCAGATTAGACAAGATAAAAGAAAAAGGACTTCTTGCACAAGTTACGATTATAAGTTCTCTAACACTGGGGAAAAAAGAACTTTAATGTTTCACTGAGGTATGCAATGACTTCATTTGTCTTTAGTAAGTCACAAGGGGGAGCACGTGGCCCGATGAGGACAAAGGGCTTTTGATGTAGGAGGGATAAAAGTGAGACTTGAAAATGAAATTAGCAAGAGTCGTATGGTAGTAGAAAAGGTGCTGGTTTGGAGTTTACACTTTCTAGACGTACCTTAATTACTTGAGGCTTGGACCTGGGTCATCCTCTGAAGATAGTCCCACCAGCGTTTGGACAGAGGGCTGACGTCACGTCAGAGGAGGGGGCTAGAGGCATGTCTGCCTAGCTTTAGCAGTAGCTTCTGACTGAGAAAGATGCTCTCTGGGAATCACGGGGCTTCCATATACCGCCTCGGGCACTGCCTGAAAGCGTAAAACACAGCCAGCAAATTGGGAAGAAAAATAGGTCTTATTGTAGAAGTCCCTAAAATCCATCTCGAGGCCTAGCTAACTCTTGTGACTTGCCTATCTTACCATAAGCTTCCGTCAGACCGGAAATTCCTCCTCCTAGCCTTCCTACGACGTGCTCTCTCCCAAAATCAGTTGCTTTAGGAGAAAAACATGGCTCCTCATTCATAACTCCAATTAATTAAAAACTGCTGGGAAGGCGAGGCGTTCGTTTCAACTAAATGGAACAATATATATATATATATATATATATATATATATATATATATATATATATATATATATATTGCAATATACATATATATATATATATATATATATATATATATATATAGATATATATATATATATATATATATATATATATATAAATATTATATGATAATATTATATATATACTAATAAAAGGAGCCCATAAAAACACCAAAAATGTAGAGAGAAAAGTACTATATTTCAGAGACTGCTGTCTCTCTCTTCAGGTATATGAATGAGAAAAGTTTACAGAAAGGTGGTATTTATACCAAGAGATTCGTCCCCACAAGTAAGCCAATTTAGGTCACCCCCGCTGATAATCTTCCCTTTAATCTTCTTAAGCGTTGGTTGAATGAACACTGCGTCGACGATATCTGATATCCAAGCCCCTTTTGAGATGTTCATTACCTGCTTCTCTTTTATTAAAGGCCGATTCCATCATTTGACTCTTGTACCGGCAGTTGCTGCTATAAATTACACGTGACATATTCCAGTTTATTTCTATGGTTATGTTCATTTATATGGTTGAAAATAGCCGAGTTCTGCTGTCCATACCTAACTGACCGTTTGGTGTGTATTAATCTCTGGGAAGTGATTTACCTGTAAATCCGATGTAAGATTGGTCACAGTCCTGGCATGGGATCTCATATACCCCAGAGTCTTTGGGAGATGTCTTTTGTTGGAACGTTAATCAGGGATTTGGCTAAGGTATTTGGGTAGGTAAATGCAAAAGGTTGGATTTCCCAAGGGTGTGAGTTACTCTCTTA
Organism: Macrobrachium nipponense; assembly: GCF_015104395.2. Classification (NCBI taxonomy): domain Eukaryota; kingdom Metazoa; phylum Arthropoda; class Malacostraca; order Decapoda; family Palaemonidae; genus Macrobrachium; species Macrobrachium nipponense. The sequence goes on from NC_087214.1 coordinate 24,748,606, forward strand.
ATCGTCTCCAGGTGGGGAATTTTTATTTTATTGTTGGGTGTGTCTCTGGTATTGTCTTTAGGGGTCGGTAGAAAATTACGTTTGCTTTTTGAATTGCCTTCTCAATTATATGGTCAGGATACTTTAAAGATGAAAGTTGCTTGCGAATTAGTTCAAATTCTTTTTCCAGGAAATCTGGGGAACAAATTCGTAAGGCTCTTAAGAATAGGTTGCTAGCTATACCTATCTTGATAGTAATGCCATGATAGCTAAAGTAGTGAATATATGAAAGTGAGAACGTTGGTTTTCTGTATATGGGTAAATTTGTATTCTGTCGTGTCTCTGATTATTAAAACATCAAGAAAAGGAATTTTGTTGTCTGTATCCCATTCAACTTTAAATTTGATGCTGGGCACTAATGTGTTTAATTTTGAGAGGAATTCATTAAAATTACCCACTTATTATTCCAAATTTTAGTATGGTCATGCCACGTAATCTCATCCAGCAATGTTTTTTTTGGGTTTTATTGCATTTATTACTGTAGTTTCAAAGTATTCCATGTACAGATTGGCTAAAACAGGACTTAAAGGACTACCCATACTACACCCGAATTATTGCAAAAATTCGGGTGTAGTATGGGTAGTCCTTTAAGTCCTATTTTAGCCAATCTGTACATGGAATACTTTGAAACTACAGTAATAAATGCAATAAACCCCCAAAAAACATGCTGTGGATGAGATACGTGGATGACATACTAACATTTTGGGATAATAAGTGGGGTAATTTTAATGAATTCCTCTCAAAATTAAACGCATTAGCGCCCAACATCAAATTATAAGTTGAATGGGAAACAGACAACAAAATTCCTTTTCTTGATGTTTTAATAATCAGAGACACGACAGAATACAAATTTACCATATACAGAAAACCAACGTTCTCACTTTCATATATTCACTACTTTAGCTATCATGACATTACTATCAAGATAGGTGTAGCTAGCAACCTATTCTTAAGAGCCTTACGAATTTGTTTCCCCAGATTTCCTGGAAAAAGAATTTGAACTAATTCGCAAGCAACTTTCATCTTTAAAGTATCCTGACCATATTAATTGGGAAAGCAATTCAAAAGCAAACGTAATTTTCTACCGACCCCCTAAAGACAAGACCAGAGACACACCCAACAATAAAAATAAAAATTGCCCCACCTGGAGACGATTAAGAGAGTAATTCACACCCTTGGGAAATCCAACCCTTTTGCATTTACCTACCCAAATACCTTAGCCAAATCCCAAATCCTGATTAACGTCCAACAAAAGACATCTCCCAAAGACTCTGGGGTATATGAGATCCCATGCCAGGACTGTGACCAATCTTACATCGGATTTTACTGGTAAATCACTTCCCAGAGATTAATACAACACAAATGGTCAGTTAGGTATGGACAACAGAACTCGGCTATTTTCAACCATATAATGAACATAACCATAGAATAAACTGGAATATGTCACGTGTAATTTATAGCAGCAACTGCAGGTACAAGAGTCAAATGATGGAATCGGCCTTAATAAAATGAGAAAGCAGGTAATGAACATCTCAAAAGGGGCTTGGATATCAGATATCGTCGACCGCAGTGTTCATTCAACCAAGCTTAAGAAGATTAAAGGAAGATTATCAGCGGGGGTGACCTAAATTGGCTTACTTGTGGACGAATCTCTTGGTATAAATACCACCTTTTCTGTAAACTTTTCTCATTCATATACCTGAAGAGAGAGACAGCAGTCTCTGAAATATAGTACTTTTCTCTCTACATTTTGGTGTTTTTATGGGCTCCTTTTATTAGATGGAATTCTGTTGTTACAGAACATTTTTACCAGTCATATATATATATATATATATATATATATATATATATATATATATATTGCTCCATTTATTGAACGCCGCCTCGCCTTCCCAGCAGTTTTTAATTAATTGGAGTTAGTTATGAATGAGGAGCCATGGTTTTCTCCTAAAGCAACTGATTTTGGGAGAGAGCACGTCGTAGAAGGCTAGGAAGGAATTTCCGGTCTGACGGGAAGCTTATGGTAAGATATATATATATATATATATATATATATATATATATATATATATATATATATATATATATATATATATATA
>NC_087214.1:24753243-24792619 GCF_015104395.2 Macrobrachium nipponense
CCTATGCTGCTTGCTCTGCTATTTTCATATTTACTCTCTCTCTCTCTCTCTCTCTCTCTCTCTCTCTCTCTCTCTCTCTCTCTCATTAATTTTCCTCTGGTTTTCCTAACCTTTTCTTAACAAGATTGTGATTATTCGCGTAATCTTTTTTGATATTGCCTTTATAAGTTCATCTTTATTTATATACTTTAAAACATTTAGTTTCATTATCAGATAGTTCAGGTTAATTCCCAGATAAATAAGGACATTATATTACAATTGAAATTAGTGATGATGCTCAACCGAATATAATATAGTTTTTTCAAAAGAAGATGGTTCGATTTTACTTTTCACCTTGCAGGCTTCTCAGGTCTCATTGTGATTCATTACCGATCACACCAAACTCCTCCTAAGGTCTCTTGCAAGTTTCTCAGCTTTGATTATTCCAGAACCCTTTTTCTTTCTGGACTCTTTCTGCTCACTAAAATCATAATATTCTCAATAACCAATATCTTCAACACAGAGAGAGAGAGAGAGAGAGAGAGAGAGAGAAGAGAGAGAGAGCAGTTTAAAGTAAAGATAAACATTGCCACGGAAACAAAGTTTTTGAAAATATGTAGGTTCGTTGAGAGAGAGAGAGAGAGAGAGAGAGAGAGAGAGAGAGAGAGAGAGAGAGAGTTTCAAAGATTAAAAAAAATCTTAATTAAAAATATGCTGAGATTAGTAAAGGTCGAATTGGCGACCCTCCAATAATAAGAGGAAAAGAAGTGGAAAAAATAACATCTAGAGAGAGAGAGAGGAGAGATGGAGAGAGAGAGAGAGAGAGAATCCAAACCTTGAGCAACTTGCACAAAACGACTCCTTCCACAAAAGAGCCTTTGTTCTATATCACATAAATATAATCCTGGTGTTTATGGAACCTCAGTTACACTTCTGGCAAGTGTTTGTTCACGGTACAAAGACTGGGCGTTTGTGCGTCTCTTCATTTTATTATCCGGGGAGTTTGTTCTTGCCCCAAAAGTTTTTCTTTTTGACTCTGTTTAGGATACTTATTCATTTTTAGACATTCCATATCTTAGGTATAAATGAGAACTCAAATATAAATGTTCTGCTTTGTCTGAACCTGTCAAGGATACAAACTTTAGAAGGTGACTTTGCAGTCATTAAGTCTGAAATGTTTGAGCTGAATCTCTCTCTCTCTCTCTCCTCTCTCTCTTTCTCTCTGCCTATATATAGATGATACTTTGTGGCAAAGGCAGGAAATACACTTGTAGTGCTGAATGTAATGGTCCCTAGTATTTGCATGGGTCCGTCTCTCTCTCTCTTCCCGTTTGCCTGTTCTTCTTCGTGATTCCATTTTATATCCTCCCTTCTCTCTCTATCTTTTGTTTTGGGTCTCCCTTTTGGCCTGGAGTGTAGACTATTTTTACCTTTCTCTTTGGCTACAATTATTTGATTTTGTATTCCCAGACCTTCGCCTTTAACCTCTGAGTAGAAACTTGTGAAAACATCCCATTCATCTGTTGCTAGTGAACAATAATAAAATAGTAAGTGATAATTGTATAGGGTTGAAACTGGAAAGTTTCTTCATTTCTAAGCTGTACTAGAGAGAGAGAGGGAGATGACGGAGAGAGAGAGGAGAATCGTTACCTAAATGAAGCGAAGGTCATTATGCACTAATGAGGTCCCTTTTGTGATAAATAATAAATGATTAGATGTGATGGAGTGATTTATACCACTCCCCCTTTCTGATAGACAAACACAATCCCATAATAGCATTAATAGAGACAGAGAGAAAGAGAGAGAGAGGGGGTGGGGGGGGGGGGTGGGGGGGTAGTGCTAAAGGAATGTTCATGGATATTCATTTAAATATTTCCAAAGGCATAAATTTCTGGCGAAAGTTTGTTTGTAATCCTATAGAATTGGAGTTATTTATATTTAATTCCCGATGCAGCAAATATTGAGAAAAGATAATATTCAGAATCTTTTATTTTATGAGCCGGTGGGGAATATTATGGTGTGCAAAACCCCCGATTCTTACTTATTCTCATATGAATTAGAATCAGTCGATTTTAATTTATTCTCTTGTAAATGAGAAGCACTGATTCTCAAATAACTCATATAAATGAGAATGAGTGATTCTAATATGAATTAAAATCCGTGCATACAAATAGGAACTCACTGATTCTCATATAAATGAGAATCAAAGAATCCTCACTTATTCTAAATCAGCGGTAAAAATAAAGTTTGTTTCCATTAAACAGAACATGTAGATTTTAAATTGGCCAGCTTCGGAAAAATAGCTGATATACTAGTTGGTCAAAGTGAACATTTGTTTTCTATTTTATCCCTCAAAGATGCTCACTTTATTATTATTATTATTATTATTATTATTATTATTATTATTATTATTATTATTATTTTATTAGTATTTTTTGTCCGGACGTGAACGAATTTTATCGGATCGGTGCGTTGGCCGTACAAGAATGCCACGTAATTTGATCGCGATTTGTTAATAAACGGTATTTAAATCTGATTTACTTATAAAAGGTATTTAATAAGGATTTATTAATAAAAAACGTCGGAGTTTATGGAGCATGAATTGGGGTGCTCAAAATGTTGACACTCTCTCTCTCTCTCTCTCGTCCTCTCTCTCTCTATCTCTCTCTCTCTCTCTCTCTCTCTCTCTGTTCCAAAGGCTCTTCCTAGAGGAAGGAATTGAGTGCATCTAGAAGAATAATTTTCTCTCACTAAAGATACTTTGGATTTCCTAAATCTCGAGGCGTATGTAGTATGTATGCATGCATGTATATAAGTACGTATGTATCTATGTACCTTTTACTTAAAATGTGCAGTTCAAGTTGAAACCTCTTGAGCTGAAATCTGATCAGTCCATCAGTTTTGAGAATTTGTCATTGTTGCTCTCCTCAGAAATTCGAGACCCAAAGAGGATCGATTCATGAGAAATATTATCAGATGTACTGAATGATAAGGAAATACAATGTAGTTCATTACATTTTTACTGTAGCTAATGTCCATTCTTAATTCAAGAATTTTATGAAATGGCAAGTTATAAAAAGGTTAAAATTGCTTTTAGTTGGGGAGAGAGAGAGATAGAGAGATAGAGATAGAGAGAGAGAGATAGAGAGAGAGAGGAGAGAGAGAGAGAAGAGAGAGAGAGAGAGACGGAGAGAGTCCTTTCCAGTGGAAGGAGTCTCCCGTGTGCAGTTTCCCCTACCTAGTACCTAATAGTCTTTGCTTTGCAACCACCTGCAAAACATGATTGTATTTCCTGCTCTTACTTATCCGACACTCCAGCGTCCTACGCTGGTTGCTCTGATCAATTCTCTCTCTCTCTCTCTCTCAAGTGAGGGTTTATAAAATATTTAAATAAATTCCCCGGTCAGGTCGTGTATGGATGTAGCCTTTTGGAGAAAAGGTATTATTCCCACTTCGTGTGTTAACCCGGCTCGTTCTCTACAGCGACGTGGAAGATTTGTTTAGAAATCTAATTCCTGCTATTTAGCTGGAAAAGAGTTATTGATTTGTTCAGTTGGATAATGAATAGAAAACCAGCTCCGGAAAAAAAAAAACAATCAGAATTCAAGAAGAAACAAACTAAGACTTCTAAAAAGAGTTGCCCTTTGTTGTCAGCTTTCCTCGTCTTAATCTCGAAGCAATCAAGCTCACAAAAGAATGGGTATGGTGGAGAAGGAGAGATAGAGAGAGAGAGAGAGAGAGAGCGGTATCTCACGCTTTATTCCCTCACTAATGATAGGCATAACAATGAGAGAAATAGTGGTTTATTTATAGACACATTGATGTTGAAGACCACACTGTTTGTTGCCGAGTGACTATACATTAGTATATTTGTGCATGTTTATATGTATATATCGAATGACCTCGCACAAATGCAGTAAATGAAGATAAAAGGAAAACTACAATTCCTAAAAGCGTTAAACGAGTCCAGTGAAATGCTACCTTTAACAAAGCTCGGGAACCACCCGTAGGTCTGTTGCGCCTCAGTGCGCATGCGCATAAGCCCCGCCCCCCCCCCCCTTTTTCTTCTTTTAAAAAAAAGATTTTTTCTTGTTGTTATAATAAAGTTATTATTCGTATGAACTTTATTTGGGTGAATAACGGACTATATATTTACATTTACAGATCCCTTCATATCAGTATTAAAATCTTTAAAATCCAGGTGTGGGCAATCTTTTCAGTGCAAAGGGCCGATAGAATAGAATATTAAACAAAATAATTATTATTCAAAGTAGGAAAAATGAGAGGTTTTTTAAAGAAATAATGAAACGCATTTGAAAGTCAAAATAACCACAGAAAATAAACAAAAGAGTTTGTTTTTATTTACAAAAATTCGTTTTTAAATTTAATTTGTTTTCATTTCGTGTTATCTACCATCACTCTCTATTCCCGTTCTTGGTGTCTTATTTGTTATTTTCTTGTGAAACTTCATGTTTAAAGAGAGAGAGAGAGAGAGAGAGAGAGAGAGAGAGAGGAGAGAGAGAGAGAGAGCATATTATTACATAATTGAAATGAAAATGAAAAACCTTTCTCTTCACAAAGAGTGTAATCGATGCGAAGAGGAGAAGAATAAAAGGACCCGGTGGGAGGGGGGGAATGTTGACATGAACGAGACACCTTAACTAATTCTGCCTCCATCATGTTCGTTTGTGTCTTTAAATAGTTCCAATTTCTGTCCTTGACTTCTTTCCCTCCGTCACTGTAGTGTTGTTAGAAAGACTCATTGAGAGAGAGAGAGAGAGAGAGACTCTCCTCTTCCTGTTGCTCTTAATATGTGAGGACAGAGCAACTTCAAAATGAGCAACAGATGCGAGTTCCAGATTTCATCTACGTCGCTTTGGGGAGCTTTCCAAGAAGTTGTCGTGGAAGGGTATATGAGCTATTGGAAGTTTTATCTCTCTCTCCTCTCTCTCTCTCTCTCCCTCCCTCTCTCTCTCTCTCTCTCTCTCTCTCTCTATCTCTCTCTCTCCTCTCTCTACTCTCTCTCTCTCTCTCCTTAACGTTTAACCTTGATGGTATAATTAAAAAATAAGGGTGAAGTCTAACTGCATTCTCCTTGTACAAGAGTCAATCAGAAGATAATTTGACGCAGTGACATCCTCTGACGACACCAACACTCCAGTATTATCTCCTTTTGGGGAAAATGTGCGTCAGAAAGTGTTGCGTGACGTTGGTGTTAGTGTGGCTGGGTGCTTTTTGCTAGGTTTGCTTGTGAGTGCGCGAGCGTGTCTGCGAGTACATGCGTGTTGCGCGCGTGCGTGTGTGTGTAAAGCAAAAACGATGTAAAAATCAAGAGCAGATTTCCATGACACTGAAGAAGAAAAAAAAACGGGAGAGCCATGAGAACGTTTCTTCAAACCCAAAAGCTGTATGAACGCCTCCTTCTGTGAAAATATCTGTGATTAGCTTTATTCACTAAGTCAAATCTCTCGTATTTGTAGTGAAGAAACACAGTTCAAGACTCCGTTCGCAAGAAACGTTTTAACCCTCTGTTCGCAATTGAATGCATTCAAGCACTCAAAAGTTGGGGCATTGAGCATTCGAAGCACGTAGAGAGAGAGAGAGAGAGAGAGAGAGAGAGAGAGAGCGAGAGAGAGAGAGAGAGAGAGAGGAGAGAGAGAGAACTCGGCTGTGATTTTTTTTCGTATCAAGTTCCGTCTTCTTATCGTGGTATTCACATAAACCTTAATACAACTGTCATTGAAATATGAGCAAGTAAACTAGAACATGCAAATGAACGACCAAGCACTTGCCAAGGCTTCCTTTAGAATGGAGGGGAAGTCGAAACAAATAAATTGAGGGAGAATCGTTCTACTCGGAATGAACGGTGCCAGGCGCCGTCGATGCAGATGCAAATGTCAGAACGCTGACAACTGTTGCTCCTCCTTCCCTCAGTCGCTCTGACAACAAGAAAGAGGCATTCATCCCCTGAAATATTGTATATGAAATACTCTCTCTCTCTCTCTCTCTCTCTCTCAACCACCTCCTTTCCCTGCCTAATAGGCAGGATTTCCTCTTTGACACGCTCATAAATTTCCTCTCTTGGCTCCTTACTATTGTAGAGACTGATTTTAACGGACTCATCCTCCAGAAGACTCTAAAAATAGGATGAGGCCTTCGTGAGGATGAATGTGACTAAGGCCAGTGATGGGAAGGATGGTAGCCTTGCAGAAGCCAGGATAAGGATTTAAGTTGTATGTGAGGCTCAGTTTTTATGTAGGATTCAGATTGTTTTATACGAAGTATTTATACACTCGTAATTGCGCAGGCTTTTGTTGTACTTCTGTAGGAGCTCCCTCTCCTCTCTTTCTCTCTCTCTCTCTCTCTCTCTCTCTCAAACGGGAGTTTAAGCATCATTTGAAAGATTTTATCAGTCTGTCTATTGAGTGACGGAAAGATTGAGATAAACAACAGTAGCCTTGAAAATCATGGGTTCTCGTATCTCTGAATTATCTACTAAACAAGAGCCCGTGCTAGCATAAGGCTGGCTTAATCCAAAACGAACGAAATGGAGAGAATTAGACAAATCTGATCGGTAGTTGGCTAATACCTTTTAGGGGACCTGTCAATATCATGTTTATGTTGGTTTAGCAGCGTTTTATCGTGTTAGTAGGGTAGGGATATTTTTCAGTTAAGTTAGTAAGGAAATATTTAAAATAATTAATAAAATTTATCCTACGGCATTGAATATGACGCTAACAAATTATTATTGAAACGAAAATAAAAAAAAATGCATAGGAACTAAAATAATGTTCACAAATAACCCATTTTTGAGTTTTTGTTACTTTATTCATTGCAGTCTTGGGTTGTTGTCCTGTTAGATCAATTATAAGAGAAAATGACCGTTGAATTGATAGAATTAACCTTACATCAGTGAACAAAGCAAACGATTATGAACACTTCATAGCAACTTAAATAATGTTAAAAAATTACCCACTTATCAACTTGTTGTCACGTATTCCTTAACACACTTACACCGGACGACTCAGTTTCCTTCGTTCACATCAATTGTTTCTCTTTAGTTAGCAAAGTTTTTTAGTACCCTCATTCAGTTCCTGATTAGAGACAGCAGGAAAAGTCCCCTAAGTCTGACTCTTTTTGACTTTTGAATGTGTCTCCCTTTCTGTGACCTGTGCGTTTACCTTCTCTAATGAGACAGGCAGTCAGTGACCCTTCAGAAGCGAGGTTATCTCCATCTGTTCACTGTTCATCTATTCTTCTATTCATCTGTCCCATCTGTTTATCTATGCAGAAGATCTGCTACATAGTTCTCTCAAGGGCTGAGATTTCATTTGGAGATGTTTTTCCTCTTCTTCTTCTTCCTTCTTCTTCTTCTTCTTCTTTCTTCTTCTTCTTCTTCTTCCGTTTATTATTATTATTATTTTTTTTTATTTTTTTGCGCTATTACAGTCCTCTAATTCGACTGTGTGGTATTTATAGTGTGGGGTTCCGGGTTGCATCCTGCTCCTTAGGAGTCCATCACTTTTCTTACTATGTGCGCCGTTTCTAGGATCACACTCCTCTGCATGAGTCCTGGAGCTACTTCAGCCTCTAGTTTTTTTTTCCAGATTATTTTTCAGGGATCTTGGGATCGTGCCTAGTGCTCCTATGATTATGGTACAATTTCCACTGGCATATCCCATATCCTTCTTATTTCTATTTTCAGATCTTGATACTTATCCATTTTTTCCCTCTCTCTTTCTCTTCAACTTTGGTGTCCCATGGTATTGCGACATCAATGATTGAAACTTTCTTCTTGATTTTGTCGATCAACGTCACGTCTGGTCTATTTGCACGTATCACCCTATCTATTCTGATACCATAGTCCCAGAGGATCTTTGTCTGATCGTTTTCTATCACGCCTTCAGGTTGGTGTTCGTACCACTTATTACTGCAAGGTAGCTGGTGTTCTTCACAGGCTCAGTGGAGGGCTTTTGTTACTGAATCATGCCTCTTTTTGTACTGGTTCTGTGCAAGTGCCGGACATTCGCTTGCTATGTGGTTTATGGTTTCATTTTTCGTATTGCACTTCCTACATATGGGAGAGATGTTATTTCCATCTATCGTTCTTACTATTATTATTATTATTATTATTATTATTGATTATTATTATTATTATTATTATTATTATTAATAGAAAGATGTCCATCCTTGAGACATGTTTCGTTGAATAATATGGCTGCATTATGATAATTGATTGTTTTATACCGAGTTTTCTCAATTGTTCATATATTTCGCTTTTCTTTGAATACAGTTGGTTTACTGGAAAAGAAAAAAAAAAGAGAGAAAATACCAACGACAATGTGCAAATCCAGATTTAAGCAACTTGCTCCTGTATTCCATCGAAAATGAACATTGGCCAACCATTGACCAATGTTGACGTACAAGGAAAGCGAATTATGGGAAGCATTGAGAATACTCAGTATAAAATCAATTTGCATATTGTAGCCATATTATTATTATTATTATTTTTTTTTTTTTTTCCTTTATCACAGTCCTTCAATTCGACTAGGTGGTATTTATAGTGTGGGGTCCCGGGTTGCATCTTGCCTCCTTAGGAGTCCATCACTTTTCGTACTATGTGCGCTGTTTCTAGGATCACATTCCTCTGCATGAGTCCTGGAGCTACTTCAGCTCTAGTTTTTCCAGATTCCTTTTCAGGGATCTTGGGATCGTCGCCTAGTGTTCCTATGATTATGGGTTACAATTTCCACTGGCATATCCCATATCCTTCTTATTTCTATTTTCAGATCTTGATACTTATCCATTTTCCCCTCTTTCTCTTCAACTCTGGTGTCCCATTGTTATGGGACATCAATGAGTGATACTTTCTTCTTGACTTTGCCAATCAACGTCACGTCTGGTCTATTGCACGTATCACCCTATCTGTTCTGATACCATAGTCCCAGAGGATCTTTGCCTGATCGTTTTCTATCACTCCCTCAGGTTGGTGCTCGTACCACTTATTACTGCAAGGTAGCTGATGTTATTATTATTATTATTATTATTATTATTATTATTATTATTTTATTATTATTATTTATTCTTTATTATTTTATATTATTATTCAGGTGAAGAAATCCACAGTAGTGCAAGTGTAAATGAATATCAGAAAATAGATATTCAAACGATATATATTTGTATTTATATTTCTAATATATATTTATACTTGCACCACTGTGGATTTCTTCTTATTATTATTATTATTATTATTATTGTTGTTGTTGCTGTTATGAAATATGATAACCCAGAAATTCCATGGCCTTACAGAGCAAACCTCCAGAGAAACGGAATTTCCATCTGTGGAAAAAGAGGACTGATTAAAAAAAATTTTACGTGAATAAACAAAGGCTTTTAGCAACATTTGCAACATGACGTTTTTTTCCCTTTAGGGTTGATTGACGAGACAATTCATCCGCTGTTGGTATTCGCATTTTGGACGTTTAGTTTTCGATGTTTGCACTACCAACCCTTTGCTATATAGTTTTTCTTTTTTCATATAAAGTCATGCAAATATTTGGCAGATTAATGCTCTCTTCTCTCTCAATCTCTCTCTCTCTAGGCAAGTTACCCTCGGGCCTGCCAAAGCGGTTATTTGAAAAGGAGAAGTTTGGAAATATCCGAAGAAAAGTCCTAGACTAGTATATTTCCCTGGAGAACTCTTCAGCGGGGGGATGGGGTCAAAACCCCCCTCCTTACCCATTTCATCGGTATTATTATTTAAGTACATTAAACAGACAGCTCGGTGTAAAACTGAATAAATTAATGTCATCTAAAACATCGACCATTACGTTATATCGTTTGAGGAGCAGAGCGAAGAAGTCTGTCTGTCTCCCCAGCACTTCTCTGAGGGCGCCAGTCACGATAAGAACCCCCTCGTCAGAAGGAGGCCCCAAGAGCAGAGAGAATTTAGCAAATGGAAGGCGACCCAGGTTTGTTGACCATTGAGTCAGGATTCCACGATTATTCCCAGAAAAGTGTCTGTGTGTGTGTGTGTGTATTTGATGTTTGCCGTCGTAGAGGCAAAACTGAGATGTTTGTGGAGTCTGGTGTTTCCAAAGAAGATTGAGTTTAAAAGAAGTAAAATAAAGTAATAAGATAGAGAGAAAGAGATTATATATTAAAGGAGAAAAGAATAATTTAAATGTTTCAGTAAACAGATAAATGTGTAAGTGAGAAGCAAGGAGAAATTGTATAACGTGAAGTTCGCCTTTGATATCTGACGAATGTGGCCTGTCGTGGTGGAAGGAGTTTTGCACGAGATGAAAGGAACCTTTGGATTGCCAGGATTTCAGACTCGGGATCTAGACGTATCTAGAAGTGTCTCGTTCGTGTCCTAACACTTAAGAGAATTATTAATCCAATTCACAATTTCCCTTCCAGGGGCGTCTATTTAAGTCGTCTCAAATAGGCCACGGAATCTTCCCTTTCTTAGAATAGGGAGGAGAACCTACTGAAATTTTTAATATTTCTTTTGCGAAAATCCCAAGAGAGAAAGGACGTTTGTCGTCTTAAAATGTTTACAGAATCCATCCGGTGTTCTCGTAATGTTACAAGTGACTGACACCAATCAGGAGGTCGCTTAGTAATCAAGAGTTAAAAAATTACTCTGTAAATAGTTTGTGAAAATCCTCTTTTCCAATTAGGCAGTTCGGGTTTTGAGCTGGTCAGTGGTGAGAGCGGCATTCAGTTCTCTCTCTCTCTCTCTCTCTCTCTCTCTCTCTCTCTCTCTCTAGACATCTTTTTCAGCTGGGAAATATGCAATGGATATATGATTGGTTATAAACAAGAATCCTTTATTCGAGAGAGTGAAGTCCATTGAATTTCAATCCATGAATAATCGCGCCGCTTGTTTTTAAAAATCTGGTAATGAAGTTTGCCTGAGTCCTGATGATGTGAGGACCATGGAATCACAATTCAGAGAGTGCGCTGGTTTTTAGGACATTTTTAAATACCGAAAATGATTCTTTGATGGTTTTAGCTTTTTGTAACACAGAACTATTGAGATGGATTTTCGTCTTTCCTTCCGCTGTCTTGAAAACCACTGAGGCTAGAGGGCTGCAAGTTGGTCTGTTGATCATCCACCATCCAGCCATCAAACGTACCAAATTGCAGCCCTCTAGCCTTAGTAATTTTGATCTTATTTAAGGTTACAGTTAGCCATAAACGTGCGTCTGGTACTGCAATAGGTGCCAACAATGCAGGCCACCACCGGGCTGTGGTTGAACGTTTCACGGGCCGCTGCTGAGTGTTTCATGCAGCATTATAAGTTGTACAGAAAATCGATTGCGCCGAAGACACTTCGGAGCATCTTTTACTAGTTTTGTATTGCACTGAATCTGTCTAGTTATCTAGATGTTGTCTGAAAAGCTTCTTTTGTGGCGACCTGTCCGAATTTTTCGCTGATCTCGAAGAACTTTATCGTAGAGAGAAAGAGAGAATTTTATTCATTTGACTCTCATCATTATATAAAGACATTTCTATAACAGATTCTCTCATAAGGAGAATCAGAACTGAATATACGAATTCTACAGGTATTGTTATGTATAACGATTCCTGAAAGTCAGTAGATATCGACTCGATTTCAGATATCTTAGTATAGATACCATTGCTTTCTCTTTCGTAATCCAAGTTGGTGGGTTTGTTTATCTTTCATACTCGGGTAGTGACATGACGCTAACAGATGGCGCTGGTGTGCGTTGTGCGTCAGCTGACGCTCCGAGGTCCGATATGAAATCGGTGGATCCATTTACTGGTTTCCATTTTCTCCTTTTTTTATATTTTCATATATTTTGTTTAAATCTATGCTCACACAAATTAGATGGGAATAGACTGCTTTAATTTTCCTTTTTAATTTTAATTTTAATTTTAATTTTGTGCAAGCGATCTAAGGCAAACCCACTTGAATTGTTTTCGATAGATACAGTGTAGTTTGATATTAGTTAAGAAATAAATCTTGAGGTAAGATAATAATTATTGCTCTTGTAAGAAGCACAAGGGAGTGACGAGGCTTTGGCTAACGTTTCGGATTCCATTTGTGGGTTGTGGTGTCAAGTTTATCTCTGTTTTAACATCTCGTGGAAAATGACATTTTCTGAGGCCGAATTTGATCGGGAACATGACGCCATGAATGTATCAATTCTCTTGGCAGAAGTAATCACTTTACAGAAGGTGGCTTTCACGTCGACAGAAAAATAATTAGAACAAAGAAATCATCAAAATCATGGATTCAATAATTTCATTATGAAATCCTATACAAGCAAATAGAATCAGGGAAGAGAAGTAATCGGATTAACTCATCGACGTGGAAAAAGGGTCGCTGATTGGGAGAGGGAGAGAATGAAGACTCGAGTCTTGGGAAATCACTTCTCATGCAACATTTGTTTTGTGTAAATTCACTGGAATGTGGAGGATCTGATGAAGAAGGAGGAAACACTGTTGACAAGATGTCTTTGGGAAGAGAGAGAGAGAGAGAGATACATGATGCACGAAACATAAGAAAGAGAGAGAGAGAGAGAGAGAGAGACCTATTACAGAAATGAAAACCAACAGACTATCTGTTACTGACAAATGACCAGCGTCAAATCATATTCCCAAACAGCCATCCATCACACTGATGTCCTTCCATGTGACACATTTATTCTGGACGAATAAAAGAAACAATTTCTAAATAAAATCTCTTAGTAGTTCTGCAAGAGATTAAAATCAGATTCAGATGGACAGATTGACTCTCAATGAAATGGCTTTTATTTAATCTAGTAAAAGGGTTTTGGGAAATTGCTTTCATAATCTGTGTTTTTTGTTGTTTTTATCGTTAGATTTTTTTTATGTAATTCACTGAGGCTGAATTGCTTCCGCCGATTTTAGTGATTGAATGAAGGCGATTTTCGGATGATCTTTTTATCTGCAAATCAAATTTGGTTTTATTTTTGCGTCGAAAATACAGAGATATGGCATCGAGTCTCTCTCTCTCTCTCTCTCTCTCTCTCTCTCTCTCTCTCTCTCTCTCTCTCTCTCTCTCTCATCTCTCACCTAAATCCTTTGCCTCCGCTAAAGTATAAGAATTCACGTAAGATCCATCGCGATGTTTCTTAATCTGGGCTACGTGATCTTGGAAAGCTCAGAAGCTGAATTGTTTTCCTGAAAAGAGCAAAATCAGAGGCTGTTTCGTATAAAAGCGTCTGAAACAAACAAGTAAAAAATGCGCCGAAGAAAATTTTTTTGTTTTGCTCCTTAATCTTCTCCTCCTCCTCCTTATTCTTCTTCTGAGGAGATGGGAGACTTTATGCAGGACATGAGAGACGAAGGAATAGAAGACAAAAGAGAAACAGGGAAGATGCACATGGGAGAGGCTTATTAGATAAAGCAGCGACCAGTCTAAGGGTTCAGGTTTGAAGAAGAAGAAGAAGAATCAATAATTGACGTTTCCTTAAGTAGAATCTTATGTCTTGGTTTAGTTAAATATCCTGTAACCGCTTCTATCTTCCTTCCATATCCTGGTTAGTTCAACCCCCTCCCCTCCCGCCTCCCCCTTCCACTACCCCCTCCCCACCTCCTTTTTCCTTCCCCCCATCTCCCCCCACCTCCCCTTCTCCCTACCTCTTCACCTCCCCATTCCCCTACTTCTTACTCACCGCTTCCCACTTCCCCCACATCCCTATTCCCCCTTCCCCACCTCTCCTACTTTTACCACCTTCCCTCACATCCCTACCTTCTCCCCCTTCCCCACCCCCACTTCCTCCTCAGGTCCCCCTGGCTCTGGAAAGCGAGAAAGGACGAGATAGTAGAAATTCGTTCCGAATTTCTAAAACCCAAGTACTGGAAGGAGGGGGAGGAGGAGAGGGAAAGTTCTGAGGAATTGTCCCTTCTGCAGGAGACCGAATTGTTGTAGTTTATTATTATTATTATTATTATTATTGGGAAGATGAGGATCCCTATTCACATGGAACAGGCCTTCAGGAGGGACCTTTGACTTGCAACTCAAGCTACCGAAGAATAATCTGGAGGTGTTCATTTGAAAGAAGAACAGAAGGTAACAGGCAATACACAAAGGAGAGATCGGTTAGTAAGAAGAGAAAAGTAAACTGGCAAATTAATAAATAAATAAATAGATGAAGAAGGTTTTAATTGCTAAAATACAAGAATTTGTTGAGATCCTACCTGCTGGGAGCTATTAAGAACTTGAGGCCCCTGAAGACCAACAGACTTTGTCTCAGTCGCCTTCGAAAGGTTAGCCCAGGCTGTCAGGTGTGGAAGAGAGAGAGAGAGAGAGAGAGAGAGAGAGAGACTGTGGCTTCAGATTCATTATTAAAGAGGCCTTTTGTTGCTGAATCTTGGCTGAAGTTTCATGATCGTAGTCTTATAAATTTGGGGGTCATCTGATTGTACATATTTTGTTGTGGTTCTGAATTATCTTTTGGTTTATCCAGGCAAAGGTTTGGGCTGTAAATCCGTTGGGGGTAATGAATGCCATCAGTTCACCTCAAGCTGTGCACTGCAGGCATTACTTTTTGAGGCTCTTTACAGCGTTCCTTCGGCCCTTAGGTGCAACCCCTTTCGTTCCTTTTACTGTACCTCCCCTCCACTCATATTATATCTTCCATCTTGCTATCCACCCCCCTCTTCTGACACTTATTTCATAGTGCAACTACGAGGTTTTCCTTCTGTTACATCTTTTAAAACTTCCTTTATCTCAATTTCCCTTTCAGCGCTGAATGACCTCATAGTCCCAGTGTTTGGCTTTGGCCTGCACTCTGTAATCCGTTCCAATCCTATCATCTGTCCGCAGTTAAAAGGCGATTTGATCATTTCTCGAAATCCCCCGTTTGCATTGGGCTCTCTCTCTCTCTCTCTCTCTCTCTCTCTCTCTCTCTCTCACACACACATTATTTTATGACTGACGAACGCCTACATTATTTTTTACTATTTTATTCGTTTGTTCTTTTCAACCGTGTTCTGTAAATAACAAACACAAAGACTTATTCGTTGTAGACATTTCATTTTCTTTTTTTTTATTGTAGAATTTGTGTTTTGCGAATTCTTTGGGAATGGCGTCACGTCTGCATAAAAAAGAAAGGTTTATTTAAAGCTACTTTTGTTACACGTCTGTCGTTTAAACAGATTCTGCTTAACGAGACATTTAAAGCAGTCTTCCTAAACATGTCAATAACATATGTTGGAAACTTGTTGCTTACAATCACAAACAGGCTGACAACAAGTCGACGACTGTGAGTGGAGAACAAACCTTTGGCAGATGATGGATAATAGTATGAAGCAGTGGTGATTTTCCTGAGTGGACGAGAAAAGCGGTCTTCAAAAACATGCCATCAACACGCATTGGCATTTTGTTGTCGCATACTTACCACAAACAAGTTGGAAACAAATCGACAACTGCATGTGAACTCAATGGGGAGCTAAGCTTTGGAAGATGCTTGATAACAGCTTTAAGCTGTGGTGATTCTCCTTAGGGGACGAGAAAAGGATCCTTCTAAAACATGTCATCAGCATATGTCTACAACTTGTCAGTACTGCTGACAGGTTGACAACAAGTCTGTACTGCAGAGAGCTCTTGCGAATCCATTGGATTCCCTTTTCAATTCAAAAGGGGAATCTAACAGATTCCCGGAAGCTTCCTGTAGAGATTTATTCTTATATATATTGTGCCCATACATAGCTGTATTTTATTTATCCAATAATAATAATAATATAATAATAATAATAAATAATAATAATAATAATAATAATTAATTATTAAAGAGAAGGGAAGAAAATAAAGGTAATGATGGATAAGGGAAGCGAAAGGAAAACAAGTATCAATTAATTATCCAACTTATTGTAGGCGTAATTGTTGTTTCATGAAAGGAAAGTGATTCTAACTCCCAACTATAATCGCATTTCTGCTGGTCATTGTTTTAGTAAACTTTATTTTTATGAAAAAAAAAAAACATTGATCATAATCAGGGCCATTGCAGTTTAACTAATAATATGGATCGAAGGGAAAGTTGGTTATGGATCCTGCAGACTTCATCCCGAGATCCAACTTCTGACCACTGGGGACCTTCCTCTCCCTTCGCCTCGCTTTTCCGTCCCCCCTGGGCCTCTGGGGCCACCCATGGGGCGAGAATAGAAGACGAAGGGAATTACGGAAAGTTTGGAGAAGACTCCTGGCCCTTAAAATTTCCCCTCGCGGCCCTGGGGTCCAAAATGGGGGGTCCTGGGGTCTAATTTTATCCAGTGCGGGGCGGTCAAGGGTCGTTACAAAGGTCTCCGAGTGTGTCTTTCTTTGTTCGTTCGTTCGTCTGTTCGTCACGCTTGTTTATTCAAGGAATTGTGGTAGTGATGGTTAGTTAAATTATATTTATTAAGAAGCCTTTCCTTAGCAGATGAATAGGGGAATTCTTTACAGAACTTAAAAGACTTCAGAATACCGCTATTTTTGTAACCTGTCCATGAGCTTTCTCTTGTTTTGAGTTCAGGTTGGTGTTGTTTCAAAGCTGAATTTCCCTCTCAGTTGACTTTCTCTTTTCCTCTTCATATCTGGGCAAGCAAGGTTTTGTTTCTATTTTGTCGCCGTATCGCTGAATGGGATTCTCCCAAGGCTTATATTAGGAACAGTCTATGATTAATCTCTCTCTCTCTCTCTCTCTCTCTCTCTCTCTCATATTGCACTGTGAATACAAGAATACGAGATGTGTTTAGTGCCTTTCCCTCTTGTGATATCATTGATAGGTTTGTCCTGCTAGGGTAGCGACCACACTACAGCAAAATATGATGTAAACACAAGTTGGCAACTCGTCTCATACATATCACAAACAGGTTGAAAATCAGTCAATAATGTAAGCGGATGGCCGGACCTTTGTGTCCAGTACTGGATATTCATGTGAGGTTCTGACTAGAATTACCAACAAGTCTTTAACTTTTGTTCAACATGTTCGTGATATGTATGAGATAAGTTGCCGCCGTGTGTTCATGACGTGCTTGACTGAAGTCTGGGCGATGAATGACCGACTTATGATTATGAAATATCATACTGTAGTGTGGACGTCCCCCAAGAAATATCACGAGTATTTGTGATGAAGATACAATCTCTGTATCTTAGTAACCCCAGTTATATCGGAATTCCCACTAGACATCTGGGATTCGAGACACAACTGAAAAATTATAATTTTTCATTCTGATTCTCTTGGAACTGGAATAAAACTTCCCTCACAAACGCTCTGCGAGTAAGTGAACGTCATCTGCCTTCTCTCTCTCTCTCTCTCTCTCTCTCTCTCTCTCTCTCTCTCTCTCTCGTGGTTTGCTGTCGTACAAGTTCTTCTCATATTATTATTGCTGTGCCATCAAGAACAAAAGTTGTCCCTGGAGTTTTGTTCACAAGTGTTGTGCAACTGCTGAATCTTAAGGGTCATATTCGATAAAGGTGTTTTTTATAGTTCTGAAACAAATTACTATAAATTTTTAACTTTCCTTTCTGCTGATAATGGCAATATTATTTTGGTATGAAATGTCGCAGTACTCGAGTAGAAGCTGGACAGGGAGACAAAGTTTTGAATTAAAACTGACGCGATTTATGGGTTGTTCAGAAGTTGGCTGTAAATGGGGCGTTGCGTCAGAATTTTAATTAACTTTTTGGGTTTTACAAAATTCGTGATGAGTTGAATTATGTGGCCTATATTACCTGTGAGACTTTTATGAACGTGTTGGAAATTTTTATTATTTTTATTATTATTATTATTAGTTATTGATTTTTTTTTTTTTTTTTTTTTTTTTTTTTTTTTGCTCTATCACAGTCCTCCAATTCGACTGGGTGGTATTTATAGTGTGGGGTTCCGGGTTGCATCCTGCCTCCTTAGGAGTCCATCACTTTTCTTACTATGTGTGCCGTTTCTAGGATCACACTCTTCTGCATGAGTCCTGGAGCTACTTCAGCCTCTAGTTTTTCTAGATTCCTTTTCAGGGATCTTGGGATCGTGCCTAGTGCTCCTATGATTATGGGTACGATTTCCACTGGCATATCCCATATCCTTCTTATTTCTATTTTCAGATCTTGATACTTATCCATTTTTTTTTCCCTCTCTTTCTCTTCAACTCTGGTGTCCCATGGTATTGCGACATCAATGAGTGATACTTTCTTCTTGACTTTGTCAATCAACGTCACGTCTGGTCCTGTTTGCACGTATCACCCTATCTGTTCTGATACCAATAGTCCCAGCAAGGATCTTTGGCATGATCGTTTTCTATCACTCCTTCAGGTTGGTGCTCGTACCACTTATTACTGCAAGGTAGCTGATGTTTCTTGCACAGGCTCCAGTGGAGGGCTTTTGCCACTGAGTCATGCCTCTTTTTGTACTGGTTCTGTGCAGTGCCGGGCATTCACTTGCTATGTGGTTTATGGTTTCATTTTTCGTATTGCACTTCCTACATATGGGAGAGATGTTATTTCCGTCTATCGTACTTTGAACATATCTGGTTCTTAGGGCCTGATCTTGTGCCGCTGTTATCATTCCTTCAGTTTCCTTCTTGAGCTCTCCACCCCTCTGTAGCCATTGCCAATTGTCATCGCTGGCTAGTTCTTTAGTCTGTCTCATGTATTGTCCGTGCATTGGTTTGTTGTGCCAGTCCTCTGTTCTTTCTGTCTGTCTCCTGTCTCTGTATATTTCTGGGTCTTCGTCTACTTTTATTAGTCCTTCTTCCCATGCACTCTTTAGCCACTCGTCTTCACTGGTTTTCAGATATTGCCCCAGTGCTCTGTTTTCGATGTTGACGCAGTCCTCTATACTTATAGTCCTCTCCCTCCTTCCTTTCGCGTTATGTATAGTCTATCCGTATTTGCTCTTGGGTGTAGTGCTTTGTGTATTGTCATATGTTTCCTGGTTTTTCTGATCAATGCTGCGGAGTTCTGCCTTCGTCCATTCCACTATTCCTGCGCTGTATCTGATTACTGGGCACTGCCCATGTGTTTATGGCTTTTATCATATTTCCGGCGTTGAGTTTTGACTTGAGTATCGCCTTGAGTCTCTGCATATATTCTTTCCTGATCGTGTCCTTCATCTCTTGGTGTTTTATATCTCCTCCTTCCGTTATTCCCAGGTATTTGTATCCTGTCTCATCTATGTGTTTGATGTTGCTCCCATCTGGTAGCTTTATCCCTTCAGTTCTCGTTACTTTGCCTTTTGTATGTTGACTAAGGCGCATTTTTCTATTCCAAACTCCATCCTGATGTCCCCAGATACAATCCTTACAGTCTGGATTAGGGTATCTATTTCCTTGATGCTCTTACCATACAGCTTGATGTCGTCCATGAACATCAGATGGTTGATTCTGTTATTATTATTCAAAATATGAGCCCTATTCACATGGAATAAGCCCCCCACAGTGACTTGAAATTCAAGCTTCTAAAGAATATGAACGTGTTCAATTGAAGGAAGCAACAAAATGGTAATAGGATACAGAAAGATTAGGTTATTAGGTTATAAAGAAAAAAATAAATAGATAAAAATGTTGGTTAATCATAAAACACAAGAATAATTGTTGTAGGCAGCAAAGCTGAGTATCTTCGGTTGAACCTTCTAGGTTCCATTGCCCACAACCTCCTGTGGGAGGAGACTGTTCCAGACATTAGAATATTCCATTTTCTTACGTTACAGATGGAGCTTAGTAGTGCGTAGTTATGACAAAGATGGGTGTTGGGGCCATATAACCATATCCCCAAAAAAAATAGACCTTTAAAATTCTATCTGGAAGAGGATTGAGGTCGTTATCATCACTGCATTTTCCATGACCCAACCATATATTAGTACCCACTACAGCCGGGGTGAACTGGTGGGCGGTAGGCCAGGAGGCATCTATGACCAAGCAAATCTGAACCGACGCTGTACCACTTAGCCACGGAACCCTCTTGCTTTGGTTACAGCTTCCACGAAATGTTCATCGGGAAAAGTTGGTTTTTGCAAACATATTTATTTACTTGTTCATTTTTGTATATGTTGCATTGATTATGCTCTCTCTCTCTCTCTCTCTCTCTCTCTCTCTCTCTCTCTCTCAGTAGCAACTCAGCCCTAACCCCACACAAAAAATAAAACACCCTTTTGGACCATCTGATGCTTAGTATGTCATATAACCAACAGGAAAAGCCGGGAATCCTACTGGCGGGGTCCTTAACTTTTGGGGAATTCCCCGAAGACCAGGACGTCCCAAGGAACTCCTTTTGTGAGTCCTTCTTCAGGAAAGTCGTGCAGTTGGTTCCTCCCGAATTAGAGCGATTTGCAGAGTGGTCTTCTTCGCTTATTCCGTCGGGTCTGTCTTTATTTATGCTCACTATCTCGGCTGTCCTGAGAGAGAGAGAGAGAGAGAGAGATCGGACACTATGGAATGCAATTTCGCCTCTCGTAGTTCATGCCAAACATTGAAATTATTAGTTGTTTTTTCACGAACATTTTTGCGTCTCTCTCTCTCTCTCTCTCTCTCTCTCTCTCTCTCTCTCTGATGAGAGTAACGAACTCACGAGATTAGTATTTTATTAATAAAGTAGAAGGATCAGAAAGATTCCACCTGATTTGAATCAAGTTTTAAAAGATAGAGGCTCTAATTTCCCCCCACCCACCCCCAACCCCGCCCAACCCAACACCCGCCCATATCATAGAGAGGGTTAAATAAGGTCATTTGTCACCTCGTTTAAAGATGGATCTGAAATATGAGCATTAAATTAAGGTGAGAATAAATATATGGCTCTTTTTTTTGGGGGGTGGGGGATGGTTTTGTGTTGGGGGGTGTGTTTGGGGGTAGTGAATTTTTTTCTGGTTCCTTCAATTGTGTTAAGCTAAATTGGTTGTAGTGTGTATGTGTGTGTTTGTCTTTTTTCTTAACACAAGATTATGTAAATCTTTCAATCACATTTTTGGCTCCGAGTTTTTATTCTCTACTTCGTTATCACATGTGAATCGTTTCATATTTGGCCGTGTCTTCTCTGCTACCGAACGGAAATTTACCCAAGAATTCGTAGGTTGATAACTCTAAAATTAGTTAAAAAAAAAAAAAAAAAGCTTTACCAAAGAACTCGTGTGCTACTGACTCCAAAATTATATTTTTAATAGGGAATTTTAGCATGAAATTCTGTCCCTAACTCCAAGATTACTTATATTATAAGAACTTGACCAAGTCTGTCGTGGAGTGAGGAAGGTTACCTCTGTGGAAGTGAGGTGGGAATTGATAGACGTTTTTTCGAAGCCGTTTGTTTCAATGTTCTCTTTTCCTGTTCATGGAAGAGAGTGGAAAGGTGGGATGGGAAGTCATCAGACTAACCTCGGGAGATAAGGGTGAAGGGAGAGAGAGAGAGAGAGAGAGAGAGAGAGAGAGAGAGAGACAAGTAATTTTCAGATAGGACGATATACAAAGGAGAGAGGAAACATTTTTGCTTATTCTCTCTCTCTCTCTCTCTCTCTCTCTCTCTCTCTCTAGGAGAATAGGATCCATGAGGAATCCTTCGTTCAGAAGCAGACAGACAGACATTTAAAAGAGGGAACGTAAAGGTCCCTTCTCTCAAAAAATTAATAGGTGATTTTCCCTGAATTTTGATCAGTTTTTGGTTTTTGGCAGTTGCATGGCCGCCGCCCCTCCTTCCCCCCCCGCGCCCCCTCAGGATCACATTTCTTAAGAAGCCCCAGATAGCCCTTTGCATAATCCTGCTCGTTATTAGACACATAGCCCACCCAAAAAAGATAGGATAACGTTCTTGTTAGACGTCAACACATGTTTGGAGGACAATAGCAATTATTATTGAATAAAAGATAAATCTGTGATATATTTTCATGGAATGCAAGATGGTGATATCTTGAGAGAGAGAGAGAGAGGAGGAGGGACGGGGGAGAGAGGGTGCCGGGTTAGGTTCAGATTTCAATTCCCAGAAAAAGATATGAAAAACTCCTTGAATTCTTCCTAGGTATCCAGAACTTATTTTTATTTTTAGTTATTTTTTTTGGTTTTTGGGATTTCCCCAGAAGCAGGTTTGTCCTCCCATCTTGAAAAGCCTTTTATCAGTGGATAAGCCGACACACACACACACACACACACAGAAATTCTCCAAGTCGAGGTTTGACGCCGGACGTCATCCCTCCAGTTTATTTCTTCCAATATAGAAAAGGTCGAGGAAAGTTATATCAAATGAAAATTATATAAAAGAACGAACAGGTAAATAGGTATATTGTGAATGTTTATGCTGTTTACTGTCCCGTATAATAAAAATAAGCAATGAGATATAAGAAAGATTGTCTACAAGCATTTGAGAAGTCAACGACAGACTCGGTTTCTGAAAGTTACTTGGTGACGTGTCTCGTCCTCAATATCCTGCTCATTTCTCGTGCAAATCACAGACGTGGAAGAATGAGTAGTTTAAGGACATGGAAAAGTTATGTAGTAATGTGCTCTGAATTCTGAAGGAAATGGAGAAATAAGGGCTGGATTTAGAGGTATCTATAACGTCCATTCTGAAGCCTTATATGGGGAGGGACAACTGTCTATGCAGGTGCGGAATTTCAGTGGTTCTGTTGCCCCCCCCCCCCTTTGCCCCCCGTTCCCCCCCCCCCCCCCCGCCCCCTTCACTCATATTTTTTTTTGTGTAACATCTCTCTCTCTCTCTCTCTCTCTCTCTCTCTCTCTCTCTCTCTTCTCATAAATGATCTGCAGCATTTTATGACTGATGTAGCCTATGGTTTTATTGTGGTACCTCGGTCAATGTGCCAATTTTTAATTCACTCATTCCGTGGCACCCGGATCTCATTGTAATTCATTGCTGATAGCACCAGGCTTCTCTCTCTCTCTCTCTCTCTCTCTCTCATTTTAAGATAATGAAAATGATGTAGGTTCTAATGGAGCGTTGCGTTACCTTTGCCTAAGTCAGAGAACGAATTGCAAAGAATAATTTTGCCTGTAGTAAATAGTCAGGAATAGAAGTCAGAGGTCAAAGTTGTAGCTTCTGTGACCTTATGTTCACCAAGGAGGTGCAGCCTGCACCTTCATCCCCTCAAAGGATGAATATTTAGTTTTTTACAGTATGGGATTGGAATAAGTGTTGAATTAGCTCCAAATGACTATTGCTTTGTTCCATAGTACCATAAGGTCTGTAATGGATACCGTTAATTGGGGTGCAAATACTAACCTCACTTGTGTTAATTGGTTGGACTTCAATTAAGTGTTTTTCTCAATAATATAATAATAATAATATAATAATAATAATAATAATATAATAATAATAATAATACTTTACGTACAAATCATCTCCGTTTGTGTTTCACAATGAGTCTACACCAAATCCTTTTTAATTTTTTAATTGCGACGCTAATTGTTTTTCATTAGTGACGGTTTTATAAACATTATTCGTTATTCATGATTTCCTCAAACAATTAGATCAGTTTTGTTCGTAATTAAGGTGTACCAACAATTTAGTCCTGACGTGTGACTGGTTATTCATTATTTATGAATGATTTTTTGGATATCATGAATCGGTGTACCAAAGGAAATTACAATGTGGGATTAACGTATCTCGAAATTGATGCATAGGTGAAGAGGGAGTGTTATCCAGGAAGGTTGCCATGCAACGGCATTGACCAAGAATGACTGAGGAGGAGTGTGGAAGAGGAGTTGTTGTGTGATACTGGGGGAAGAGAACTGGTAGAACAGTTTGGAAACCTTTTTCACGAGGAAAGAAATGTTTACAGTTTGGTTACAAAATATACATATATAGTCTTTAGTGTACGCAGGTTCATTCTGGATAATCCAAAATAATCCGGAACCATCCGACATAATTCAATTAATGCAGTTATCTTCTACTGTTTGTGATTATCTTTTCGGTGCATAATGTAGCACCTTCGGAGAGAGAGAGAGAGAGAGAGAGAGAGAGAGAGAGAGAGAGAGATACTACCACTTCCCTGTCAAACTGTGTAAAAATGTGAGTGCATTGACGCGGTACCTCTCACTCAAACGTCAGAACGTGCTGTGCTTGTGAGAGAGAGAGAGAGAGAGAGAGAGAGAGAGAGAGAGAGGGGGGGGGTGTCTCGCATACTCAAATTTAAGCCGAGGGGAGAGAGAGAGAGAGAGAGAGAGAGAGAGAGAGAGGAGAGAGAGGAGAGAAACTGTTCTGGTTTACTGAGAGTGTAAACAATAATGTTGGTGTTTATTTACATAATGGAATTTATTTTATAGGTGCTGTTTATTTTACTCTTTTTAATACAGTTGTAAGGTGTCCCAAAACAATCTTCACTAATAGGCCTACCATCCACTATGATTGATAGGGTTGTATTGCGGGAGCGACACAGGAGGAGGAAAGCCATCTCTTTGGAATGGAGGCTTCTTAGAATGAATTCCTAGAATCTCATTCTTGGAATCCAATTTGGATTCCCCCCCGATTCCTCCTCTCTTTCTCTAACAACCTCTTTGGTACACATGTATATATCCCGGTCTCTATAAGGGCGACTGGATCTTTTCTATCCATATGAACAGAATGCTTCCCTTCAGAGACCAAATAAGAGAATAGTTTTCCTGACTTTCGTAGGAATTCCTCAAAGACCACAGCCATAGGAACTGCTCTCTCTCTCTCTCTCTCGTCTCCTCTCTCTCTCTCTCTCTCGTCTCTCTGGATCTCTCTCTCTCTCTGCTGTACCCAGAAATAGAGCTATTGGCTAAGTGTTCATGTTTAGTTATTCTGCTGGAGTCTTTCGTTATGGCATCCTGATCGGGACGGAGAGAGAGAGAGAGAGAGAGAGAGAGAGAGATAGAGAGAGAGAGAGAGTAAGAGTAGGACCAGTCACTGTGGAATTCAATTTCTCAAGTTTCCTTTAGAAGTTGCTGCTTCTATCTCACACAGATTGTTTTTCTCTCTCTCTCTCTCTCTCCGTCTCCCTCCCTCTCTCTCTCTCTCTCTCTCCCTCTCTCTCTCTCTCTCTCTCTCGTAGATAAAGTATGAAGATGGTTAAAAGAATTTTTACACAACAGAAAACAGATAGTTATTGCAAACGATGACGAAATCGGATAAACAAGTAATATCCGGTGTGCCACAAGGTACGGTGCTAGCTGCAATATTGTTTGTTATTATGATGAAGACTAGACAGTAATGTTAAGGATTCGGTAGTGAGTAGTTTCGCTGATGACACAAGAATAAGTAGAGAAATTACTTGTGATGAAGATAGGAACGCCTCTACAAAGAGACCTTAACAAAGTATATGATTGGGCAGAGGTAAAATAGGATGGTATTTAACTCTGATAAATTTGAATCAAAAATAAAATTATGGAGACAGAGAAGGAAAGCTATATGCATATAGGGGACCTAATAATGAGACAATCACAAATAAGGAAGCAGTTAAAGACCTTGGTGTGATGATGATAGGAACTGTTATGCAATGATCAAATAGCAATTCTGTTGGCAAAATGTAAAGCAAAAATGGGAATGTTGTTACAGCACTTCAAAACAAGAAAAAGCTGAACACATGATTATGCTTTATAAAACATATGTTCGTAGTCCACTTGAATATTGCAATATGATATGGTACCCACACTATCAAAAGGATATTGCACAAATAGAGAGTGTACAAAGGTCCTTTACAGCTAGAATAGAAGAAGTTAAGGACCTAGACTACTGGGAAAGACTACAATCCTTAAAATTAATATAGTCTAGAAAGGAGAGAGAACGCTACATGATAATTCAGGGCATGGAAACAGATAGAAGGAATAACAGATATCATGGAACTAAAAATATCAGAAAGAGCAAGCAGAGGTAGATTAATAGTGCCCAAAACTATACCAGGAAAAATAAGGAAAGCACACAGGACATTAATCCACTACGCACCAGCATCGATAATGCAGCGTATATTCAATGCGTTGCCAGCTCATCTGAGGAATATATCGGAGTGGAAGCGTAGATGTGTTTAAGAAATAGCTCGACAAATATCTAAACTGCATCCCAGACCATCCAAGATTGGAAGATGCAAAATATACCGGAAGATGTACTAGCAACTCTCTGGTAGACATTAGAGGCGCCTCACACTGAGGGACCTGGGGCAACCCGAACGAACTGTAAGGTCTGTAAGGTAAGGTCTCCTTACAGCATAGACTGAACTGCCATGAAGAGGAAGTATATGGTCTTTGTAAGTCCGAGGAAGAGAGAGAGAGAGATCAGGCTTAATTAGTGAAGGATTACCTTGGACGGTTTAGATCAGCAGTTATTATCTCTTGGAACTTCTGTGCATTATACACACACACACACACACACACACACATATATATTATATATATATATAATATATAGATATATATATATATATATATATATATTTATATATAATAATAATGAAATGACTGTGAAATATATTCTTTTTTTAAAACAGAATCCATCTGATAACAGGAGCCCATAAAAACGCCAAAATGTAGAGAGTGAATGCTATATATCAGAGACCAACCTGTCTCTCCCTTCAGGTAGGTGATGAATGAGAAGAGTTACAGAAAGAGCAGTATTTGTACCAAGAGGTCCACAGGTCTCCCCAGTTGACGATTTCTCTTTAATCTTCTTCATCTTCTACCGAATCTTAGAATTTCCGGAGCTCACTGCTTCCTGTAATTAACTGGCAATGAGACAGTTCATATTACTGAAATAAAGATAGACAGAGGGAGACGGGAACTTGGTAGACAGTCAGGCAGAGAAACAGAAAAAATAAAATAAGTTTCCAGCAAAACAGAGGAATTTCAGTTTTATAAATACTTTGCCACCCGGCCCACCGTCTTTTTGCCTTTTACTTCTTGAACTGCCTTCCTGAAAGCATTTCTGGGTCAGACAGTGCTAAGATCTGCCTTGCTGCCTAAACTCTTCCTTTCCATCCTGACAGATCTTGAGGTCTCGTCTGACACGAGAGTTTTATGGTCTGTTGAAGAAAAGATTCTTCAACTTGTTTATTATTGTTTTTCATCAATAATTTGGTCTTGAAGGTTGTATGAAGAGTGTATGACGCTTCTTAGCAATGATTTCCATCACTAGGTTGCTTGGCCTTTGCTTATATTGACAGAGATTGCCACGTGAGCTCGGTTATTTCAGCTGTTTCAGGCTATCGTAGTAGTCATTTAGCAAACTATTGATAAAGACTCAATATTAACTCGACTGACTGAGAAACTAATATGATTTAATATTACAATTTTTCAGTTTAATCTTACAAAATTTTCAGTCCAAATTGAATTAATAATTAAGGAAAGCTTCGATAAGAGTTACGCATCTTACAAACGGGACAGTCCCCTGAATATTTTTGGACGAGAAAAAAGAAAGGAAACAATATTGCGAGACATGAGAGAGAAGAAGCTGATAGAGCAACTTGACGGTTATCGAGGAAAACTTTCGGAATCGTTACCGGAGACTTACGAGGCCTTAAGTTGTTTCGAAGGAGCCACAAATAATCTTTCCATATTCATAAATATCAAACAAATAATCTTTCCATATTCATCTCCGCATTATGTGTTAAAATCAGAGAAGAAACTAGAGCGTATTTTTCCTCTCACCAAAGAACGAGGCTGATAAACAACTCTTTCCTGTTTATGTCTGTTTTCAGACATTTATGACAAGTGTTTCTTCCTTGTGTGATTTTGCTCCACTTGTTTTGGCTTATGATGTGGAACCCAGGGCGACCCAGGGGCATGGCAAATGTGGGCTGATTGCTGTACCACTCACTTTGGTTGATTGCACCTTCCAAACGTGGTTGGTGGTGTCGCCATATTGTCTGTTTCAGAGTTAAATTTTCTTTCTGAAATCAGATTCACCTTCAGCACAAAATTTGGTAATGAAAATCATTATACAAATGTACAAACGTCTATGGAAATACTGCTGATGTTGTGTATGAATATGTGCAGAATTGTATCTTAAATCATTTTTACGAGTTGTGGTTATAAACAAGATTTAAGCAATTGACTACTGGTTCCCTGTACCTCCCTCCCAGGTGTGGCTTCAGTGCAAATGATATTCAGAATGAAACTGTTCACTTTCCCCCTTCCATTTCTCTACTTGGCTATTGCTGGCGCGCGCGCGCGTCACCAGAACCCAAAATGCCTTGAACAAGTTCCGGAAATCAAAACTTTTCAACTGGTGCTTAGTCTTTTCTGCTTGGGTCATTTTATGCCTGGAGATTTCTCAAAGCTATCCTCTCTCTCTCTCTCCTCTCTCTCTCTCTCTCTCTCTCTGTTTGATTGATTAGTGTTAATATGATACACAAATCAGAGAAACCAAGGTCTGGGATAGTTGTACTCAGAACTTAGCTGGAGTTGACAAAATTGCTTACGTGAGATATATATAATATATATATATATATATATATATATATATATATATATATATATTATATATATATATATATATATCTCAGAAACGTGTCGGGTGAAGATCAAAGGATGTGGTGCCTGATTGACGGAGGGAGGGGGTTAGGGGCTGACTGAGGTCCCTCCAACTCCCCTTCCTTCCAGACTTTGAAGGTGACTCGATGCCTCTGGAATATCAATCGCCTGGAATATTCCTGTGATTGCCTTTAAGAGTCTTGCAGTTTTATTTCCTTACCAAGAGTCATCACGAGGCTTTTTGCTATGTTTCTCAGTGTACTTATTTTAGTCTACCTAGTTCAAGTGTCCTAGAGAGCCTATTTAAGTGTACTTATTCATTGCGTACCTATTCAAAGTGCACCTATTTGTACCTCTTCAAAGTGCCCCGGTTCAAGTGTACTAAGTGTACCTTCTC
This sequence comes from Macrobrachium nipponense, assembly GCF_015104395.2. Classification (NCBI taxonomy): domain Eukaryota; kingdom Metazoa; phylum Arthropoda; class Malacostraca; order Decapoda; family Palaemonidae; genus Macrobrachium; species Macrobrachium nipponense. The sequence goes on from NC_087214.1 coordinate 24,782,012, forward strand.
AAAGTCCCACCACAGTGCCCAGGTATATATATATATATCATTCGAGCTACAAATGTCCTTTGATATCTAATTCGCTCTACCTCGGAATTGATATATTTTCATATATGTACCGCGGGAGGGGAATTTTTAGTTGATAATAATTTCGTCCCCTCATGGGATCGAACCACCGTCCAGTGGACGGGAACAAAATCAGGATGGACAGTGACGTTATCAATTCCTCTTACTTTCGTAGTTACAGGGTAATTAGTTAACGTAACTCAATAAGTCTAAAACACTGATCCGTACAAGAAAATGCAATATTTCCTCTATTATCGTAAATTTTGATAATTATTGTCAAAGAAATTGGGAGAGAAATGACATCTGTAGACATTCCCCGAGTCGAGAAGGGAGACTTCAGGCAGCTACCAAGTCCAACCATGATCCAGTACGAGCACAAACTTCAAGTAGTCTACACGTTCGATTTCACCTCTGACATTCGCTTGCTTTTTACGTATGTTTATGTATGTTTCGGCAAGAATTTCATCATGCCAATGAGGAAAAGACAAGGAAAACATCTCGCTAACATACAGACGGAGAAAAATCGCTCAAGTATTATTGCAGAATATCATAATATACGTGTAGTTAGTGAAGAGAGAGGGGAGGGGTTGCGACCCCCGTCTTTGCCTGACAGCACACGTCACACTGTGCCCAAGGCTACGATCTTTGAGCAAAGAGATCTTCATTTATGATAATAACATAGTTTTGGTTTTTTTAATATCCAAAATGGAATATGAAATACATAATAATCATGATTTATTAAATTGTCTTTGTAAAAAGAAGAGTACACCTTCAAGTTTCGCCTCTGACATTCTCTTGCATTTACGTTTGTTTATCTTTGGTTTGGCAAGAATTTCATCATGCCAAAGAGGAAAATACAAGGAAAACATCTCGCTAACATACAGAAGATGAAAATTCGCTGTAATAACCCGAATTAGTGAAGGGGAGAGAGAGAGTTGCGTAGGAAGGAGTGCCCCCATCTTGCCTCAAGCAGTGCCCAGGCTACGATATATGAGCAAAGGGATCATCATTTATGATTAAATTAAGATAGATAAAATAGTTTTGGTTTATTAATACATAAAAAAAGAAATATACATCATAATAATCATTATTTATTAACATGTCTTTATAGAAATACGAAGGAAAACTTTGAACGCCCGTATCTCAAAACTATACTTATTGACCTTCAAAATCTATCTTCTCACTTTTAGTTTTAAAGCTATAACATTGGAATTTGGTAATATAACTCAGAAAGACATTATAGAACAATCAAATGAAGCCCTTTTTCCAATTTTGTTCGTCTTTTTTTTTATAAATTTTTTCTCCTGATTTATAGTGTTTATTTTTTTTTACCATATTGAAAAAATTCATATCTAGCAAAAAAATGACTTTTAGAAAAAAAACTCCTCATTCGATTGAAGGTCTACATCAGGTCTATATATGGTAGTAATCCTAGGTCTTAATATTAAATATCAAGGAGAGATAGAATTTGAAAAAATGGTATTTTCGGGATAAATAGCCCTGGCGTCACAAAACCGAAGGTCAGAGGCGAAAATCCATATTGCGGTTTGGCGACTGTCCCAAGTCACCTTATTAAGTGGTATGAATATCAAAGTCCTGTCCTTAAAAATGGCATTAGCCGGCCGGCCCCCTAAAGATTACTTTTGAAAAGAGTGATGTGTGAAGTGTATCTTTTATCCAATATTTTCTTTATTACAGATGGGTTCTATTCCATGGTATTAGAGACGGGATTCTCTAACCTGACTAATACAATGAAAAGATTGACATTCTGGGTCTGGGAGTGAATTCTTAGTCGGGAGGGTAGAATGATAACTTACTAGTTTTCTTTGTGGGCAGAGTTTGAGTTTTTGCATCACTATGACTTATTAATCATTTTGTTCTATTTCTATATTCATCTGCTTTGGGTAATAAATAGTATATTTTTGTACTTACGTGATCTTAATAGCCTAATGACTGTTTGCAGGCAGAGGGCCCCATTGACAACAGGTAAGGGTTTCCAATTTGTGTAGTTTTAATAAAAGGGTGGTTAGGACATATATATATATATATATATATATATATATATATATATATATATATATATATAGAGAGAGAGAGAGAGAGAGACGAGATGAGAGACGAGAGAGAGAGAGAGAGGATGAGAGATTGAGAACAAAGCGTTCCACCTTACAGTCATAACTTTTCTCATTGCTAAAGATATCAATATAACCAAAACAGCAGCTCCTCATAACCTGGAAAGTCTTCAATAACCACTCGACTGAAAAACTGAGTCTCATGAACCACCCAGGGGAATAGGGGTGCTGGGAGGGGGGGGAGGCAGTGGCTGGATTCGCTTAATTAGAAATTATTTTGGGTGGATTAAGGAACATTGCAGTCGTTTTGGAGTTTAGGAACTAATTATCTATTGTATAGACTTTTTTTTTAATTGACAAGTATAAATATCACGACTATTTAAAGTTGATATTGAACTATTAATCTGCTTTAGTTGTTGGCGATGTTATTGTAATTTTCAAGCACAGAAATGAAATACTATTTAAGGCTCTTAATCACCTTTTGTTAGTGACTGACTTTTCCCAATGGGCAAGGAAAGGAGAAATGGGGCTGTGGGGAGCGTTTCGTTTCGGTCCGGTCGGCTCTTGACTCTATTCGTTCATGATGGTGAAGGAGGGAAGGAGGCGGGTTCGGGTGCGCGCCAGTTTCTTTTTTCGGGGGGGGGAAATGCATTGAATTTTTGGTTTAATACCTCTCTCTCTCTCTCTCTCTCTCTCTCTCTCTCTCTCTCTCTCTCTCTCTCTCTCTAAAAGGGGAAAGGGGAAAGTGCAATTATCTGAGACAGTCCTGTGGAAATTCTTTATATTTGTCCAGGAATTTTCTCACAGTGCAACAGACTCAGATTTCTGCCCAAATAATTGGCCGTTGATTGATTGATTTCCTTTGCGGAATTTGGCAGAAATCGTTGCAGAGCAATTTTGCAACTAGAGATAAACTTTAAAGAATTTAAGAGGCGATTTCTGGATTTCTCTTCCATTTGAAATTTTGTGGTCAATTGGTTTTGTAGTTAGTGTAAATCTCTCATATTTAATTAAAATTGTAAGAAGAAATTTTTTCAAAATTCCAATTAACTTGAGTGAGTATAGGCTTTCATCAGCTCTCAGCTTTCCCCTTTTGCGAAGGCTTTCTAGTGCTTTCACTTGCAGCTGCCCAGTTCTCTCTTCACTGTCTCAAACATTCTTCGATTTTTTAATTCTATCTTACGCTTATAAATCTCTATCTCTTATATATATACACACACACACACACACTCACACACACACACACACACACACACACACACACACACACACACACATTATATATATATATATATATATATATATATATATATATATATATATATATATATATATAATGTGTGTGTGTGTGTGTGTGTGTGTGTGGGGCACACGAAAATGTCAGTCAGTTTTTTTTAGGCTGACTGATATATAGACAAACGATGAAACTAAAAGAGTAAATATAAAATAATAAAAACATTATATTTTATTCATTTAGTCTAAACGACGTCAGTAGTGGACTCATTGAGCAGTTAATGACCTGGTCTCCCTCCCATTACATTTTCCCTCCGATAAAACCGAAATGGGGCTCTTCCTGCTGTTACGCTCCTGGGCTTTGTCTGCTTTGGCACCTTTTTTTAATGAGTTTTTTATCTTTATTTATCATTATCACCGCGTGCTTTACTTAATAACTAACTATTGATAGTGTCCACGAATTGCAAAAGTCAGAGCTCAAGAAAAAACAGTTAGCCAAAAGGTAAGTTTTAGAATGAGGAGCTCTCTCTCTCTCTCTCTCTCTCTCTCTCTCTCTCTCTCTCTCTCAACAAGGAGAGATAGTTGTGTAGTGTTTTCTCATAAGATTAGAGCAACTTTTTTCTGGGAATTGAAGCCAGGTTGGAATTCTTGATGATGAGGGTCAGTATATGATCAACAGATTCCCCAAGTATGCAATGCTTTGTACTGCATATCTTAATTATTAATAATACCATTGAAATTATTGTTGTTGTTTTTCTGTTGTATTCCATGAGAAAATAAACAGCCTATAAGCCTTTAATGTTAAAGGATCACTCTTTGACAGGTGTCGATGAAATATCAAAATGCGTAACAATTTCTCATATTTACGACCAGTTTTGAGCTGCGTGGAATTTATACTCAACCTTGTAATCTCATACACGCACTTTGGTGGGCAATTTGAAAGCCTCTGAAGTCATCACATATTGTAGTTGGTCATGCACAATGATTTTTCAATGTACCTTTGAAAGCTACACAGTTCTTGGTTAAAAAATGTCATGTTTCACTCTGTACACTGTGGAATGTCATCTCTCTTGTTCAGGTCTTTCAGTTTGTAGTGCTGGGTTTCCTTTGTCTGCCTGTGACATCTGCCCTTTTGGTCTCTGTTTGCACTTTTAGACATCAGGCCTTTTTGCTTATTTCACACCCTCTTGTTATACAGCACATACTGTTGATTGAAGAATGAAAGTCCAGAATTGGAAAGTAGCCAGCACTAATACGAGATACAAAATTTGATATGAAAATGATAAATAATAGGTTATAGAAACTATAAGGAACGGGTTTAAGAGGTGAAAGAAACCCAGAGTCTAGCTCATATATCCTGAATTACTGCAGCAGAGAAATCTGCTGTGGAAGGGTCACACATGTACTCAGCTTCATTATGATTCCAAAGCAGCATGTGTCTTAAAAAAGAAAAAAAAAAGGAACCATAGGAGGGCTCCGGAACAAATTGAAAGAATCGTGGCAATGATGTAGGTAGTAAAAGTCATAAAAAGTTTTAGTTCTTATGAAATCAGGTAGGGAATGTGGTCTAAATATAAACACTAATAAAAGTAATATATTCATTGACTGGTACAGTATAGATAGCATATGAGATGTGCACTACATTGAAGAAATGCTCCTTTATGAGGTAACCTTGGACCAGTAGAGAATGGAAAATAAAATAGGTTTTGCAAATTAAAGGGTACAGGAAAGCATTAGACCTAAATACAAGCAAAAATGAATGTATCACAGAAAAAATGACGTCAGGTGAAAAATTAAAGGAAAATCAAAGGAAAAGGAAAACACAACAAAGAGGAAACTTATCACTGAACAAGTCATGTTGAAGAGCAGTGTGAAATGAAACACGGGAACCAAACAACAAGAAAAGACGAAGGGGCAAAATACTAAATGATTCTGTAGAAGGAATTGAGAACCTAGAGCGGAGTATCTCCCACTTGATTAGCCAGAAAGCAACAATCTCTAGTAGGAATGGTAGTAGGTATAGATTGGAGCAGCACCCATACCAGGAAGACAAAGAGAAACTCGTAGCTGTTCTCACATTTGTCTAAAGGGAAAGAGGAAATGGAAAAGAATGAAGCAGAAACATCTTGTACCTATTAACAATTAACTATAAAGAGAGAAGTGGAAAGGCGAAAGAATATATCGTAATGGTGTGATACCGAGGAGAGAATAATCTGCTAGATAACAACCAGAAGTAAAGTAGGAGTAGGGAAGGAGCCGTTGTAAAGATCAAGGCTCTTATTACTACTACTACTCTCCACATGTTTTGGCCGCGGAGCTTTGAAGTTATACAAAAATTTTGAGGAGATGGTAATTGATGAAGACAAAAAGGAATTTGATATCTCAGACCATAACCTAATTACCATTCACTTAGCATTCAAAGGACAGAACAAGAATCTCAACAAGGGTAAATGGGGGGAAGTAAAATACTTCAAAACAGATGAAGACAACCTAAATGACTTTATAAAAAAATTAGAAGAGATCCTAATAGATAAAGACATTGACAGAATCACAGATATGGACCTATCAATAAAAGAAGTAGCAGAAGACAAGCTAATGAGAACATACAGGAGAAAGTTGCTAGTAGAGGAGAAAGTAGAAGAGCAACCCTGGTTCAGTGAAGAAATAAGAAAAGGTATCAAGGAAAGGAAGGAGCTGAATAGGAAAAAGAAAAGGAATGAGAAGAGATAATGTCGTAAAGAAAGTCTAGAGAAGAAATATATGCAAAAGAAAAAAGAAGTGCAGATATTAATAAGAGAAAGATAACAATATATGAAAAGAAAATAACAGAAGAAATAAAAAGAAACAAAAACAAAGAGCTCTGGGAAAATATTGGTAAGTTAAGAAATAACCGCAAAACAAGCCAAAAAGAAACTATCACTTATATAATGAACAGGGAAGCAAGCTAAATGAGGCTGAAACAAAGGAAGAATTAGTGAATTATTGGAGAACCATTTACAGCAAACACGAAAATAATATAAAGGAAATCTGGAACGAAGAGAAAAGGATGGAATATGAAAATGAATTGCAGCAGAAGATGATATCATAAGAATTGGAGACTATAGATTCCCAGAAGTACTAAGAGAACACATGGACCTAGTGATGGAATGCAAAAGGAAGATAATCCCAATGCAAGAGCCTGTGATAACCAAGGAAAAAGTCATAGCTTGTCTAAGTAAGCTCAAAGCTAAAAAAGCTGCAGGCCCAGATGAATCAAACCAGAGCTTTACAAAGCTTTAATGAAGAGCAAAACATGTATAGAAGTACTAGTTAGGTGTTACAACAAAGAACTAGAAATCAAAGAAAAGCCTGAATCTTGGAAGAAATCTAACAAAAATGATAGAAAAGAAAAGGAAAAAAGGGAACAAGGGCTAAGGATTTAAGGCCTATAGCTTTATTAAAAATATATCATACAAAGTATTCATGATCGGGATAAAAGACGAAATAAGAAAGCACACCTCAGACTGAATGAACAAGATCACACGAATGCCAAGCAGGATTTACAGGAGGGAGTAGGATAGAAGATTGAACATTCTTTACACTACAATATGGTGTAGAAGAGAGCTACAGGAATAGAAAACCATTAATAGTAATAGCTATCGATTACAGTAAAGCATTTGACTCGGTAAAAACGAGAAGTCATGATTGAAGTTATGAAACAGTTCAAAATACATCCAAAAATCATAGAGGCAGTAGTTAACATATATGAAGGGGATAGCACAATAATAGACCTAGGGGAGGGAGTAGATAGGAAACAGGGAATTACAAGTGGGATTAGGCAAGGTTGCACAGGCTCTACTTCACTTTTCAAACTAATGACATATTTAATAATTAAGAAAATGGAGGCGGAAGGGACAGGATTTGAAAATGAACTAGTAAAGATAGGGACACTTTTCTTCGCCGACGATGGATTAGTTCTAGCAAGTAATATAGAAGACGCAAGAATAAACATAAAGATTTTAATAGATATAGGGAAACAAATGGGGCTGGGGCAGAAATAAATAAAGAGAAAAGCAGCATCATTATTTTCACATGAAAGATAAACCAGAAGAGATAGAGAACATAAAGGTGAGGGAGAACATTACATATTTAGGAATAAAGATAAATGACTCTAGAAATCTGTTTAAGCTACAGAAAAAAGAAATGTTGAATAAAGCACAGAAGTTAGCCAACCTAACCTACTCCGTAATAGAAAAAAGCTGCAACAAAGTTCTAATAGGGAAAACATTCTGAAAAACATAGCTCTACCATCAATCTTATACGGAACCAATGTGGTTAATCTAACAGACGCAGAAATAGAAAAATTACAAAGAATAGAGAATGGGTATATAGGAAACATATTAGGGGCATGTAGAAAGTACAGTAGTAGCCACATTAAGGGGGGAGATAGGAGCTTCTTCAATGAAAAGTGAAATTATGAATGGGAAAGATAAGCTATGTAAATAATACTTTAAATGGACGGAAAGAGATACTGAAGAAATTAATTACAGATATGCAAGAAAAGGAAAGAAAATGGTGGAAAACTGTGGAAAAGTACATGCACGAAGTTAAAATAAATTTAAGAAAATTAGAAGGAATGTCCGAACAGAAATAAAGGACAAAGCCAGAATCATGGGACACAGAGAGGTGGAAAGAAGAGTTGGAAAATAAAGTGACTGTGAACATATATAAAACGTGGAAAAGAGAAATAAAAAAAAGACGAAGAAATTTATGACAACTCTATGGGTTCAGTCTTCTCTTCAAAGCCAGAACCAACTCTCTTAATTTAAATATAGCAAAAAAAGCACCAGAAGGAGAACACCTGTTGTCCTTTTGCAATGATGCAGTAGAAGACATATTTCATTTCCTTTTATATTGTGATACATATATAGAGGAACGGGTTAAAGCAATAGGGCTACAACAACCCTATGAAGAGAAGGAAAGTGACGTAGTGGGAAAATTTCTATTTTCAGGTAACAACGAAATAAGAAAAGAAAACCATATACTTGATGTTGGAAAAAAAAGAGAGAAAAAAAGAAAGAGCTAAACAAATAAACAAACAAAAAACAAAAATACCCAAGACTAAGAGGCGCCGTGCAAAGGCATTGCCTCGACCCATAACCCTACTACTACTACTACTACTACTACTACTACTACTACTACTACTACTACTACTACTACTACTACTACTACTACTACTACTACTACTACTACTACTACTACTACTACTACTGCTTTGACGCCTCGGCCCTCGAGTCGAGTGACCATAACTGGCGTTCGGTCCGGTGGCTACTAGATATATTAGGACATTCTTATCGTCGTCGCTAATAAAATTGCGGGTAAGTACCTAAGTCTGCTGCTGTGGCCCAGGGCATGTTGGCAGGGAATTTGGGGGAGCCTCTGTAGGTGGCGCGAGTGGGGGTGGTCTCTTCCCTACCCCCTCAACGTGACCCTTGTAGTTGTTCGGGGGGAAGGGGCAATAATTTTGGAGTGAATTATGGTATCTAAGCAGACATGGCAATGGTGCCTTTGCCACCCTCCACCAGGATCCCCCTCCCCCTTATGAAGCTACCTATTGATTAGTGTGATGGTTCCTTCAGCCCCATGTTGCTCTTTCTCTTTGCTGTTTACTCATAAGCCTAGGGTCAAACACCGCATGGCTTTGCAGCAGGCCAACGACTATCAATACATGCCACCCTTCCGAAAAAATTACATTATAACGCGTCCTGACACCAGAGATGGGCATCAGTCGCGACTTGTGCTGGAGTGAGGAAAAACGGAGCTAAAGACCTCTACTTTCCTTTTGAAGTAGTATTTCTCCAAAGTTAGAAATTAAGGCCAAATTTTAAGATTTAGACAGAGGGTTAGTGAAAAGGGTGTCCACGGCAGTGGAATTTCTCTTCGCCAAAACGCTTTCGAAATTTTTACTTACGCTTCAATATTTTAGAAGATTGACGCCATCTCGATGTTTATGGAGTCGCTTGTGTCAACAAACTTCCCATTCCTGTGATAAATCCGCACACCACTTGTACCCACAGATGCTGGCACTTTCATCACAACAATCGGAAACACGGTCCCGTACCAGGACATTTTTAAGTAAACAACTGTTTTAGTAGAAGACGACGACGAAGCGTGCACTTAGATAATATTTTAAATAATAGTAAAACATCAATATTTTACATATTTATGATGATTAATTTGACAATATTTGTTATTGAAAAAGTAACTCGATTCTGACTCAAATTTAAGTAATTAGGGTAGAATATCACGACAGGCCAACCCTCATCACGGTGACGGGTCTTATTCACTCGATATTTAATTGGTGAAACATGAATACAATTGCAACTCTAAGCATACCATTTAAAAGACTGAAGTTTCGTCAACATATTGTGATATATGAAAGCCCCATAACGAACTAAAATAAGCATGTGAGCTCTTCGTAAAATATGTTTTCAAGGCAGTTTTGAAATCCAATATGGCGGCTACGTTTTGCATGGACGGTTCTCATCAGTGACGGCCACCATCTTTCCCCAGCCTTCCCAGCATCATTTGAACAATGTTAGCGTATGTATGTAACGTTTATTGATCTTACTCAAGATTGCAGTTGTAATCAGCACAATAAAACAAACATTTTGTTGCCTATATTAGTGAAAGTATGAAACTTGTTATTCCCGGGGTTATGGTTTGAACTGAATTCATTCTTACCTTGTAATCGGCGGTTTTTATCCTTACTTGCCATCACAACTGAAACTCCACAGAGCTTATTTGATTGTTATATACACATTTTTGGTCTCAGTTCACTCCCATTGCACTTTAAACCGTTGCTGTTCCTGGTTTCTAAGCGCGCGCACATAAACACAATTACGAACAGCAGACGACGACAGACGACGAAACTGCAAAGTTTTATTCCCTAAACTGTTTACTTTACTCGTTATTAGTTAAATTTACTTTGTTATTTAAAAATTTTGATTTTATTCATGTATATTATCCCTTTTTTGCAACCAATTACCCCGAAAAATTACAGATATTTCTAAAGTAGATAAAATCAAATGTTTTTCTAACGTTTTTCGTACATCTGGCTGCCGAAAACCATAGAGGAACGAATACGGAAAAGTGCAGAGAACGACTACGTTTTTTTTTTTTGGCTTTTTTGTTTTTGCTAGCACTTTTCATTGATTTCAGTCTTTATTAGTATTTTGAATTTCTTTAATAATCGTATGCCAGAAAT
>NC_087214.1:24793119-24798119 GCF_015104395.2 Macrobrachium nipponense
TTGTTTGCGACGTTTGAAATGAGTCAACCGACATGTGTTTATAACATGTTTGACTATGCGTGTGGAAGCACCATCAGAATTTAGAATCACTTTCAACTTTAGGTAAAATCATAATATTAGCTCCTCATTTTAAAGGACACAGAAGCGGTCTCGTCTTGTGCCGAGAACAGACAAGAGACAAAGGAGGACAGAGCGGACAGGCAGACTGACATCTGACAGCAACGGGCATCACTGGAACACTCAGAGCAGTTCCAAGACAGCCCAGCAGACCACAGTCTGCCTCCTGCATTTCCCAAAGATACTTGGGACGTCACTCTCAAAATTCCCAGTAAACGTTTATTATTATTTCGAAACAGATGTAGTTTAATTAAGAAATAAATAAATGAATAAGTAAATGGATGGATAAATTGATAGTGTCTTATAATGAAATATATAACAAATGGAAAATAAACAATACTAAATATTCCCAGTACATGTCTATAATTTCGGAACAGATGAAGAGTTTAATAAATGAATAAATGTTTACATAAACTAATAAATATATAATCGATTACAAAATGAAAAATGAAAAATATATCAAATAAAAATACAAAAAATACCTGAATAAAATTACTGAATAATATGCAACCCAGGTCAACTATACCTCTCCTTGCTTGCAGTCAGAAAACACTTCAAATACCCACATACCTGAAACACAAGAAAAATGCCAACTAGAGTACAGAATAAATAACCATTTCAGAAATAATATTCAAAGTTATGCTCTTATACTTTATAATGACTGTTTTCATAAGTTTATCCATCGCAGAAATAAAACTATCTCTAACCCAGCTCCTCTTGGATAAGTCACTTTAAAGTCCTTGTAACTGAAAGGGAAGAGCCAGAATAAAAGGAGAAGGAGGGGAGATGATAAAAAAGGAATTAAGAGGAAAAATGAACAGCGAGGAGACGAGAGGAGGAATACAAATATTTTGGAACACTTCTTTCACCTCTCGAGAGGATCATTTCTCTCTCTTTCACACCGAGAGTTTAGCTTGTGCTTTCAGAGAGAGAGAGAGAGAGAGAGAGAGAGTCACAAGAAGCAGATGTTGAGTGAGATTCTGTAATAGCTATGAACATATAAAACATAAACATCAAATATGTACTTTAGAAATTGAAACTGAAACATAAATATCTCAAATGTTTTACGACTACACAATAGACAGTTAAAATCCATTTACATTTAAACAAACTCCTACAAAACTACAGAGTTCGAACGAATGAAAAATATGTCTAAAACAAACATTGAAAGAACAGGGTAAAAGAATAATAACCGAAAATGAGAATACTGACCTCCTGCAAATTTACAATCAATGGATTTTACCTCTGTATTTACTGTCATTTCAAAGCACTGACATTCCAGGTTATACTGACCCTTTGCCAAATGCATATGAACCATTAGTGAATAGTCTCTCTCTCTCTCTCTCTTCTCTCTCTCTCTCTCTCTCTCTCTCTCGACTCTGTCCCTGTTGGGCCCGGATGGAACGCCACCGAATGTTTGTCAGAAATATAGAGGTATAAATTATTCTGTTAAATTATTTGTTGTTATTGGCGAAGACAGTGACCTCATTAGTTCATCATAACTCTCTCTCTCTCTCTCTCTCTCTCTCTCTAAAAACAACTTTATTATACGCCAACTACTACATTCACTATCAACCCTTAAGCTTTTGACTTTTAGCTAAAACTAATCTATCTCAATCCTAATCTATCCTAATCCTTCTTCTCATCCACTCTGGTCAACCTCAAGGATCCGGATAATCCTTGAAACATGGAAGTGAGTCCTTCCCAGGAAGAAGCGTGAAGGATACTGAAATGGTTTTGGTAGAGTCCTCAAGGAATTCATAGGATTTGGTTAGCGAAGCGCTGACGACCTTTTAATTGTATCTCGGGAATATCCATCTGTTACTTACTGTGTGGCTGCCAACTTAAGACTGACTACTTTGTTCAGACCGGGCAGTAACTGAATTTGCAGTTATTTTTTTGGAGTCTCCTCCCAATCAGTTCTCATCGTACGACCAGATCGACTGTGAGTGGCCACCCTTAGAGGGGGAGGGGGGCGTTGGTCACATCTCAACGAGCAACCCCTTAATATTTTTTTTTTTATGATGAACAAGAAACGTGAACGGGTCTTATTGATGAAAGCCGCCACCTCTTACACATGAATGCAAAGGACTTCTTTACTCGGCAAAACTTAGGTAAGTTGAAAGAACATTGATTGGGAAATGTAAAATTAAACAAATAATGAAAGCAATCTCTATCAAGAAAAAAAAAAATAAACTCTTTCCAGTGGGTAAAAAAAAAACATAGGTTGACAAAGGAAAATGGATGAAAGGAATAATTATGAAGGAAGAAACATGTTCTTTCCCGCGTTTGTCTCAACTCTGGGAAGTTCAAAAAGACAGATGACAGATCTGGAAGAGAACAATGTCCTGCTTGACACTTTCTTTCAGGCAGGTCTTTATAACTCTCGGCCAAAAAATTTCTGACTCACATCGGGATCGAACCCCAGATTCTTAAATGAGAGGCCAGGGCGCTACCAACTAGACCACACAAGTCATAAAATCAATTGGAATTTAGGTACTTCTGTACCTGAGGTTTTTCAAGACTTCCAGACCCGAAAAACCCAGGTTTAACAAATAAAATAACCTTTTAATTTTTTCTATTTAATAACTTGGCGTTCCCAAAAGTAGGGCTTTTTTAACCAAGGTCATTTTTGACGGAGGTACGAGAGGAATGAAAAGGTTATAAGAGTTAAATTGGAGATAGTTTTCTCAAAGTTTGGAAAAACAATTATCCAGTCGAACATCTATCTCTCTCTCTCTCTCTCTCTCCCTCTCAGCAACAGAACAAACAAACAAACAATCTTTTCCGTCAAAACAAATAACAACAGACCAAATAGATTACTTTTCTACTGTTTACCGAAAATGTAAAACTTAAATTTATCTAATAAAATAATCACTGACCACATTCATGGTAGCTTTTTCAACAATCAAGCCACAGAAATAGTTTCATTTATCAAATAGATTTATAGCAATTATTCATTAAAATAAAACAAAATGCAATAAATTGTGCATTAAATCATTTCCTGCACTCGAGCAACTAAGCCCAGGTCATCAATGACGAGATTGACAGGTCCTCCTTCTAAAGCGTCCCACAGGAGAGACTGATAATTATTCTAACTCGTTATCAATAATATTTTTCTTCAGATTTCCAATAATTCCATGGAAATGGCAACTTACAAACCAGGTAAGACGAACAATATACTCTGGAGCCCTTTCGGAGCTTCTTCTTAAAGGAGGTGAAGACTCCTATAATCGAAGGTCTTAGTCGGAGCCTTCATTAACCAAACTATCCACTAATTACCATTTTAATGACCACATTATCGCTCAGTTACCAGCAATTTATAAATTGTAATACCCTCTGTTTTTCTTTTTTCTTTTCTTAAGGCTCTGAGACACTTCCCTAAATTTAAAGCTTTTAATTCCTTCTTTTTGTTTGATTTAAAGGGACGTTTTTCATCTTAAACTTACAATAGGTTTAGGAGGATTTTACAAGGGGTGTTTGGAAAGAGCGAGGGAGGGGAGGGGAGGGGGGAATTAGGAGGGAGATGGAGAGCTACTATGGAGAAATTATTTCCCTCTCTCGTTTGGTTGAAAGGGACGTTTCCATCTTAATCTTAAAATATGTTTAATGAAATTAAAATGAGGTGTTTGAGAAGATCGGGGTGGGGGAGGACGGAATATGAGAGAGAGAGAGAGAGAGAGAGAGAGAGAGAGAGAGAGAGAGAGAGAGAGAGAGAGTCTAATATTCTGAATCACTGTACTTATTTCAGCGTATTTTAATAATTCCAAAGTCTTTCTAGATTAAATTTGAATTATGATTGCAGGACATTAAAATGAAAAAAAATTGTCCTATTTTCAAATCCGGAAACAAATCCCTGTAATCACCACTAAACCAAACATTATATCACACTAAATAAATATAAAAATACAGAAAGCTGCCATATTCAGTCATCAGAGAAACCTTCTCTGAACAGATGTTTTTCAAATCTGTCTCTTTCGAGAAAAAACAATAATTGTTTCCTCCCACGAAACTCGAAAGAAAAAAAGAAAAGAAAAACTTGACAGAAATTCCTCAAGCGCTGGAAACAGAAATTCATAGAAATTCATGCAAATATTCATACTAATTCACAGCAGAAAATACGAATTTGTTAAGAACTTCAGAGGAATTCCTGCTCTGAAGCACAGGCAATTCTCGTCAGAGTTTCTTGAAACAAAAAAGCGCCTTCGGATAAAACTGTTTTCTGTCAAGTTTGGGGCAATTTATTAGAGAAGAAGAAGAAAGAAGGAGAGGAGCGATGGAGGAGAGGAGGAGGAAAAATAGAATATTTAATCTCTGCGTAACAGGACAGGTTCAAGTTTTAGGAAATTATATATATAAACATATACATACATACATACATACATACATACATACATATATATATATATATATATATATATATATATATATTATATTAGATATATATATATATATATATACTATATAATACTACATACATATACATACATACATACATACATACATACAACATACATACATACATACATACATACATACATATATACATACATATACCTATATATCTATATATATATATATATATATATATATATAACTATATATATATATATAATAATACCTGGGCACTGTGGTGGGACTTTGAAAAGGTACACTTGAATTAGTACACTTTGAACAGTTACGCATTGAATAAGTACACTTTGATTAGGTACACTTAAACAGGTACACTTTAACTAGGTAGGCTAAAATAAGTACACTTTGAGAAACATAGCAGAAAGCTTCGTGATGACTCTTGGTAAAGAAATAAAACGAAGATTCCTAAAGGCAATCACAGTAATATTCCAGGCGATTGATATTCCAGAGGCGTCGAGTCACCTTCAAAG
>NC_087214.1:24803119-24870619 GCF_015104395.2 Macrobrachium nipponense
GGTATATTGAGGACGAGACATCGTCACCGTCACCAAGTTACATTTAATAGACTGAGTCAGTCGTTGACTTGTCAAATCCTTGGCAACAATCTTTATTATAATAATAATAATACATCTCGTTACTTACAGGGACAGTAAATGGCATGAGCGTGTTTACATTCCGTATTACCTACTTGCTTGTTCGTTCTTTTACATAATTTTATCTTATATAATTTGCTTCGACTTTATTGTATGTGGGGAGAATTAAACCGGTGGAAATACACTCTCAGGACCTCGACTTGGAGAATTCTCTCTCTCTCTCTCTCTCTCTCTCTCTCTCTCTCTCTCTCTCTCTCTCTGATGTTCCAGTAATACCAAGACTCGTATTACAAATAATTATTTATTTCAAGTTTCAAAAATTTTCTTCCTAAAGGTTCAATTATTTTTATTTTGACTCCAGTTTTATTCAACTTGTTTTTCGTTAGAAATATACTTTTGAAAAGCTGGATAGGTATACAACTTTCAGCTAATTCAAAGGAACGTCCATCAACTAAGTAACGGAATCAGGAAATGAAAATCTTCCAGCTGTCAAAATTGAATTTATTCCTGGTCAGTGAATTTCACCAAACTCGACACGAGATCAGAAACGAACTTCTCACCAAAGGCAAGTTTTCAGTCACTCGATCAGCTGGTGTGAATGAATAGCCTAGCGGTGCAAAACTTGACTAATTAGTTTTAAAAAGTCTGTTTGTATAAGGAACTGGAATGCTTACATCATAATATTTCCCTTCAATAGTAAAAGAGATAGAAACTGCTATGGGTTTCAGAGACAGTGCAAGCACGTTTTTGGGCAATAACTCTGTAACGAACTCTCGTATCAGTACGCGATTTTGCTATAATGAATTACAGTCAGTGGCGTAATTTCTAAGATTATCATGAATCATTAATTGTAAAGAATAAAAGACACTAGTCCCTGTAATAAGAGAAAATCTCGATTAGCCTGAAATAGATACGAACACAACAGTATATAAAAAAGCTCTGTCTACCCTCTCCCTCCACCACCACCTCCACCCCCCCCCCCTTCCTTCCTTCTCCTATTTTCCCTCACATGCCTTCCCCCTCCCCATCCTCTCTCTCTCTCTCTCTCTCTCTCTCTCTCTCTCTCTCTCTCTCTATGAAAGTTGCTTCAGTTTAAACTTTTGTATGATTTTTTTCTATATCTATCTATCTATCATACTAAAAATAATATTGCCATTATCAATAGAAATACGGTAAAAAAATTTATAGTTATTTCATAACTAACAAAAAACGCGAGTCGCTAAACTTGCGCTCATTGATATGTTTAACTGTAGTGTGGACGCACCCTTAGTAGGAAACACAATCAATGATATCACAAGGGAAAGCAATGAACACATCTTGCATTCAAAGCATAATACTAGGGAATATGAGAGAGAGAGAGAGAGAGAGAGAGGAGAGAGAGAGAGAGGGAGAGAGAGATGGATGAGAGAGAGAGAGAGAGAGGTATTAAATTCAATGTCGCAAACAAGAACTGTCCGGCACTGGTGTTTCTATTAAACAACAAATTTGTATATAAATATAGCCAAACTTGGACAAAATTTTCAGGATGAAGAAAGACAATGCTAATTAAAGGCTTCTTAATCAATATAATTTATCCAACCATCACTACACAAGTCCCTGAATAAACAAGCGTGACGGACAGAGGAACGAACAGACAGAGAAATAGACACTCGAAGACCTTTGTAACGACCCTTGACCACCCCGCACGGGATTAAAATTAGACCCAGGACCCCTCATCTTCGACCCCAGGGCCGCAAGGGAAATTTTAAGGGCCAGGAGTCTTCTAATTCCCTCCGTTTCCTATTCTCTTTCCAGGGGCGGCCCCAGATGCCCTGGGATGACGGAAAAGCGAGGAGAGGAGAGAGGAAGGTACCCGAATGGTCAGAATGACAGAAGTTGTTTCGTTTTGCTCCGTCGGGAAAATAGATTATAAAGAAGTTGGCTCTCGAGACGAATTCGACAGGACCCAGATTCTTCCCGTTCGTTCCCATACCTCATATTGCAATAGCGCTGACTGCGACAAATGTTTTTATCATTATCATAAACCACTTAAAAGAAAATTTTCTCTCCCCCATATATACAGGACATTCCTTAGTGTAATTGAGATGTCGCGGATTCACTTATACAAATTGGATAATATTTTTTCTCTCTCTCTCTCTCTCTCTCTCTCTCTCTCTCTCTCTCTCTCTCTCTCTCTCTCTCTAAATAAAGAATTATTCATTTGAATAGGAAAAAAGTCATAGGTCTTTAAAAAAAATTTTTCATCATAAAATATTCGAAAACCTTTTTCTTTTCTTTAAAAAAATGAAGACATCATCTAGCCCAAACTGAGATTTCCAAAATTCCTTTGACCTAGGGTCAGTCGCTGCGGAAGAAAAAAAAAACGCTACACAGAGCCCCACAGAATCCCAAAGGGCCTCACGGAGCCAAAAAGAGGCGCATAGGCCCGCACAGTTCCATAAATCCCCAGAGAGCCCCAGAGGGCAGCACAGAGTTCCATAGAGCATAAAAACCTCTTGAAATTTACGCAAAAAAAGTAATTTCTGAGAGAGACCTTACAGACCTTACAGACCTTGCATCTTGTTCGGGTTGCCCCAGGTCCCTCAGTGTGAGACACCTCTAATGTCTACCAGAGAGTTGCTAGTACATCTTCCGGTATATTTTGCATCTTCCAATCTTGGATGGTCTGGGATGCAGTTTAGATATTTGTCGAGCTTATTCTTAAACACATCTACGCTCACTCCTGATATATTCCTCAGATGAGCTGGCAACGCATTGAATAGACGCTGCATTAATCCGATGCTGGTGCGTAGTGGATTAATGTTCTGTGTCCTTTCCTTATTTTCCTGGTATAGTTTTGGGCACTATTAATCTACCTCTGCTTGCTCTTTCTGATAGTTTTAGTTCCATAATGTTTTTCGGCAATTTCTTCTATCTGTTTCCATGCCTGAATTATCAAGTAGCGTTCTCTTCTCCTTTCTAGACATATAATTTTAATGATTGTATTCTTTCCCAGTAGTCAAGGTCCTTAAAACGTCTTCTATTTAGCTGTAAGGACCTTTGTACACTCTCTATTTGTCAATATCCTTTTGATAGTGTGGTGACCATATCATATTGCAATATTCAAGTGGACTACGAACATATGTTTTATAAAGCATAATCATTGTGTTCAGCTTTTCTCGTTTTGAAGTGCCGTAACAAACTTTCCCATTTTTGCTTTAAACATTTTGCCAATAGAATTGCAATTTTTTGATCATTGCATAACATGTTCCTATTTCATCATCACACCAAGGTCTTTAACTGCTTCTTATTTTTGTGATTGTCTCATTATCAGGTCCCCTATATGCATATAGCTTTCCTTCTCTGTCTCCACAATTTATTGATTCAAATTTATCAGAGTTAAATACCATCCTATTTACCTCTGCCCAATCATATACTTTGTTAAGGTCTCTTTGTAGCGCTTGTTCCTATCTTCATCACAAGTAATTTCTCGATATTACCTTAGCTTCATCGATTTCTCATCGTTTGCAATAACTATCTGTTTTCTGTTGTGTAAAAATTCTTTTAACCATCTTCCTACTTTATCCACGATATTGTGTTTTTCTAATTTTCTTCGTTAATATATTATGGTCTACCTTGTCAAAAGCTTTTGGCAAAGTCAAGATAAACCACATCTGTTTCATTTACGCTTTTCATATTTTTGTATATGTTTTCACGGTGGACTAACAGTTGGGTTTGTGTACTTTTTCCAGGTACGGAACCATTTTGTCCTATATTAAACAAATATTTTTTTATTAAATGTTTCATAATATTTTCTTCATTACCCTTTCATACACTTTCATAATATGTGATGTTAGAATCACAGGCCTATAATTTACTTGCCTCTAGTCTTGATCCACTTTTGAAAGTAGGGGTAATATATGCTAATTTGTGCTCATCATAAATCTTGCCTGTATCTACACTTTGTCTTAATAATATTGCAAGTGGCTTTGCGATAGAATGAACTACTTTCTTTAACAAAATAGCAGGAACACCATCAGGACCTGCAGCAGCTCCATTTTTAATTTCATTAATAGCCTGCCCAATATCAGCTTCATTAATATCTATGTCAGCTAAATATTGACTATTTTCGTCCCTTCCTTCTGTATCATTATCTTCATTATCAATTCTAAGGGTGAATTCTCTCTTATCGTTTTGCCAATATGTTGCATATTTTCCTTTTTTTCATTTTCGTTAATCTCCCTTCAATTCTTAGAGGGCCTATTTCTATTCTTCTTTTATTCATCTTTTTTGCGTACGAGTATAATAGTTTGGGGTTTTGTTTTGCTATATTTACTAGGGTTTTTTCTTCCAAGTCTTGTTTTCATTTTTCTTTTGATTGTATAATCTGTTCTGCATTTTCTATCTTACCTTTTAGTTCTATAACTTTCCATGCATTTTTTTCTTTTGCAAGACCTTTTTCCTTCCACTTTCTGATTTTCTGGAACAAGATCCTTCTGTCTCTTGGTATGCATGACTGATGTTTACTTTTCCTTCTTCGGTATATATTTTTCCAGAGAGAGAGAGAGAGAGAGAGAGAGAGAGAAGAGAGAGAGAGAGAGAGTGAGAGAGAGAAGAGAGGAGGCGTATATTTATCTTTTTTTTGGGGGGACAGCTCTTCAGCAAATAAACACCAACCTCAAATGTATTCATGGTCATAAAAATTCAAGCACAATAATCATCAATACCTATAATAATAATAATAATAATAATAATAATAATAATAATAATAATAATAATAATAATAATAATAATCAGAAGCAACCCGACGGAGAGAGGATATAGAAGAAGATTGGTCAACATCTGGAATGAGAGGAATAACACAAACACGAGAAGAGGCTGGCAGACCAAGTAAGGAACATAAAGAAAAAGAACTAGCTCTCCCCAAACAGAAAGAGAAGAACTGGAAAGGGAAATATCACACGACAACGAATTACACGAAGACGAACTGAGAGACGTTGCCACAGAAGGGACGACAGGGATGATTTGAGGTATCAAACAAACGACACACGAAGAAACACCGACGAATTAACAGAGAGGACGGAATGGGTAGAAAAGATTAGACAATGGCATGGAGCCAGATACAGAGAGAACAAAGATCCCCTCCATGAAAGCCTACAACACCAAGAAATTAAGGGAGGAGAAAACAAGTGAGGTCAATGAAAAATAATGGGCATAATACACACCACCTGTATCACAGAAAACAAATAAACTTGGCATATGCAGGAGCAAGATTAGTAGCAGAACTGATAGGGATTCGAACACCAACACCACCAGCACAACCAACCCAACAGAAACCAAAACAGCAACCTCCTTGGAAAAGGCGCCTGGAAAAGCAAATCATGGTGATGAGATCTGACTTGAGTAAAACTGAAAGAGATGACAGAAAAAAAAGGCTAAGAAGCAAGAAAACAAGGGAGGAACTCAACGAGAAATACAAAGTACAAGAGAGGGGACTAAACACCACAATAGAAGATGTAAACAGAGGCTCAAGGCCAAAGCACATAAGATCCAACGGTACATGAACAGGAATAAGGGATACCAACAGAACAAACTATTCGGAACCAACCAGAAAAGACTATACAGCCAATTAAGAGGGGAAGACAACCACCCAGAAATTCCTGAAGCCGAACCAAGTAAGAGACTCTGGGAAAACATATGGAGCAACTCCGGTATCACACAACAAACATGCTACATGGCTCCAGGAAGTCAAGGAAGAAGAAACAGGGAGAATAAAACAAAGATTCACAGACATCACGACAGACACAGTCAGACACCAACTAAAGAAAATGCCAAACTGGAAAGCCCAGGTCCCGATGAAGTCCATGGATACTGGCTCAAAAACTTCAAGGCCCTACACCCACGAATAGCAGAACAACTCCAGCATTGTATCTCAAATCACCATGCACCCAAATGGATGACCACGGGATGAACATCCTTCGTACAAAAAGACAAGAGTAAAGGAAATATAGCCAGTAACTACAGGCCTATCACCTGCCAACCAATAATGTGGAAGTTACTAACAGGTATCATCAGTGAAAGGCTATACAATTACCTAGAGGAGACAAACACCATCCCCCACCAACAGAAAGGCTGCAGAAGGAAGTGTAGGGGCACAAAAGACCAGCTCCTGATAGACAAAAATGGTAATGAAGAACAGTAGGAGAAGGAAAACCAACCTAAGCATGGCATGGATAGACTATAAGAAAGCCTTCGACATGATACCACACACATGGCTAATAGAATGCCTGAAAAATATATGGGGCAGAGAAAAAACACCATCAGCTTCCTCAAAAATACAATGCGCAACTGGAATACAATACTTACAAGCTCTGGAATAAGACTAGCAGAGGTTAATATCAGGAGAGGGATCTTCCAGGGCGACTCACTGTCCCCTCAACTCTTCGTGGTAGCCATGATTCCCATGACAAAAAGTACTACAGAAGATGGGTGCCGGGTACCAACTCAAGAAAAGAGGCAACAGAATCAACCATCTGATGTTCATGGACGACAGCAAGCTGCGTGGTAAGAGCATCAAAGAAATAGATACCCTAATCCAGACTGTAAGGATGTATCTGGGGACATCAGGATGGAGTTTGGAATAGAAAAATGAGCCTTAGTCAACATACAAAAAGGCAAAGTAACGAGAACTGAAGGGATAGAGCTACCAGATGGGACCAACATCAAACACATAGATGAGACACGATACAAATACCTGGGAATAATGGAAGGAGGGGATATAAAACACCAAGAGATGAAGGACACAATCAGGAAAGAATATATGCAGAGACTCAAGGCAATACTCAAGTCAAAACTCAACGCCGGAAATATGATAAAAGCCATAAACACATGGCAGTGCCAGGTAATCAGATACAGCGCAGGAATAGTGGAATGGACGAAGGCAGAACTTCGCAGCATAGATCAGAAAACCAGGAAACATATGACAATACACAAAGCACTACACCAAGAGCAAATACAGACAGACTATACAACACGAAAGGAAGGAGGGAGAGGACTACTAAGTATAGAGGACTGCGTCAACATCGAGAACAGAGCACTGGGGCAATATCTGAAAACCAGTGAAGGCGAGTGGACTAAAGAGTGCATGTGAAGAAGGACTAATAAAAGTAGACGAAGACCCAGAAATATACAGAGACAGGAGAATGACAGACAGAACAGAGGACTTTTGGTGGCACAACAAACCAATGCACAGACAATACATGAGACAGACTAAAGAACTAGCCAGCGATGACACATGGCAATGGCTACAGAGGGGAGAGCTCAAGAAGGAAACTGAAGGAATGATAACAGCGGCACAAGATCAGGCCCTAAGAACCAGATATGTTCAAAGAACGATAGACGGAAATAACATCTCTCCCATATGTAGGAAGTGCAATACGAAAAATGAAACCATAAACCACATAGCAAGCGAATGCCCGGCACTTGCACAGAACCAGTACAAAAAGAGGCATGATTCAGTGGCAAAAGCCCTCCACTGGAGCTTGTGCAAGAAACATCAGCTACCTTGCAGTAATAAGTGGTACGAGCACCAAACCTGAGAGGGAGTGATAGAAAACGATCAGGCAAAGATCCTCTGGGGACTATGGTATCAGAACGGATAGGGTGATACGTGCAAACAGACTAGACGTGACGTTGATTGACAAAGTCAAGAAGAAAGTATCACTCATTGATGTCGCAATACCATGGGACACCAGAGTTGAAGAGAAAGAGAGGGAAAAAAAATGGATAAGTATCAAGATCTGAAAATAGAAATAAGAAGGATATGGGGATAGCCAGTGGAAATCGTACCCATAATCATAGGAGCACTAGGCACGATCCCAAGATCCCTGAAAAGGAATCTAGAAAAACTAGAGGCTGAAGTAGCTCCAGGACTCATGCAGAAGAGTGTGATCCTAGAAACGGCACACACGTAGTAAGAAAAGTGATGGACTCCTAATGGAGGCAGGATGCAAACCCGGAACCCCGCACTATAAATACCACCCAGTCGAATTGGAGAATTGTGATAGAGCAAAAAAAAAAAAAAATAATAATAATAATAATAACGAACTGTCAACATACGATGGACATTACAGTGAATAGAAGACAATATATTTCATAGTTAAATTTTTCCTATTCTTTTTTTTTCTATTTTTTTTTATTTACAAATCAACAGGAAAAAAATAAAAGCCAAGTGCTCCCTTCCGGAATAAGAGAGAGAGAGAGAGAGAGAGGATGACATGGGGAAATCAGAGAAACGGAAGGCCAATCATCTAGACATTCTATTCCATCGAGATCCATTGGGCGGTATAGACTCGAGAAGGTATTGAAATGTTACGGCTGCTGAAAAGCAGGAGTCCGGTACAGCACAAGGCTTCATCTATATCCATTCAGGTATTGAAGGTCACTTCATAAAACTCATCGTTGAAAGCTTTGAGGAATATTTATGGTTATGGGAGACATACTCAATCTAGATCTTCAGTTATGTATATCGTACTAGCAGATGGATGTACCAGACATGCAACTGGGCGTGGCTGGGAACATAAAATCAAATATAAAAAAAAATAAAACTGGAGCTAAGAAACAATACGAAACATGAACAGAAAAGAGAATTTCTTGCGTTATAATAATTATCTCACTGAGATAGTCAATTATGAGAATGAGTATGGCTGAATGAAGGTCTATGGATATGAAAGTATTGTGCAACTTGGGCTTAATACTGAAATTCCCAAAGAATGACACGATGCTAAAACCCTGTAGACATTCAAGACGAAATCAAAACTATTAATGCAAAAAGCACATAACTCACGCAAAGGCTTAGGGAACGAAAACGATAGCAAGAAGAAGGCGAAGAATCGAGATAAGTTGCCTGAAAACATCGCTATGAGCGGCAAGGGGAGTACAAACTTTTGTCCTCAGGCTTCCGTGAGACTTGATCCTTGAATTGTGAAAGCATGCAAGTTTTAACCGAGTTCTATAGAAGCTTGGCTGAGATAAAGATGACTCATGGTGAAGTCTGTCACTCATAGGCTTGTAACACTGACATCACAAAGAGCCAAGTGAGGACGAATTTAAAACATTTGCGCGCGCAACCACGAATTAAACTTGTTACACTTTCGAGTTTTTGGAACGGTTCTGGGGAGTGTGACACACACACACACACACACACACACACACACACACACACACACAGAAAGAGAGAGAGAGAGAGAGAGAGAGAGAGAGAGAGGAGAGAGAGAAAAGTAAAACTTTCAATTATCTTTTCAATATATCGGATAGTTCCCCAAAGCGACGTCGATGCTCTGTCCTCAAATATTAAGAGCAACAGGAAGAGGAGAGAGTGTCTGGTCGCCCCCCCCCTCTCCTCCTCTCTCTCTCTCTCTCGCTTTAAACGACTGTCAAACAGCCCCAATATGACATCAAGCAAATGGCGAAGAAAGGAAGCCTGAAAAGGAAGGAGATTCTCCAATACCCAAGCGCCCATGATGCACAAGGAATCAATCATTACACTCGCACAGAATGCAACGTAAGAATCGGGGTCTTGTTCGTCCCAACATTTCCAATAATGTGGGTCCGTTTATTAGTTGTTATTAAAACTTATTCTACAACGCTTTGAGAGGCTGCACTAGTGAGTTCACTGATACCAGACGGTTTTCCTGAAAAGGAAACTGTTAAGAATTATAATGCGCCTGCTCCTCTACGTTTAAAAGAACTTTAACCTTAAGTGCAGAGAGAGAGAGAGAGAGAGAGAGAGAGAGAGTCGAGAGAGAGAGAGAGATGAGAGAGAGAGAGAGAGAGAGAGAGAGAGAGTAAGCATTCAAGGTTTGCACTTAATAAGTCCTAAGAATCTCTTTATATTTCTTCTAGCTACTACAACAAGGAACTACAGAGAGATTTGCATAGAGTTGCAAGGATTAGGATGTCTCAAAGACTTATTAGTCCATCCGAGGAGACATCGTGAGATGCTCACTTATCTGTAGGAGCAGGTTTTACTGTTCATTCAGTGTCCTAATGATTTTGTCTAGCTTTCTTTTAAACTCTTCCACACTGTTGCTGTTTACAACTTCTTTCTGGTGGCAGTTTATTCCATGTGTGTGTGAGAGAGAGAGAGAGAGAGAGAGAGAGAGAGTTACCTAGCCATGAATCTTAGCGCCACACGGCTGCAGGAAACGATATTCTTACGACTTAACTCAGTTTAAGGGGAGGTTTCCAGTTTCCAGACCTCGGCTTCAATCAGGATGACAAACGCCAAAGTGTTTGAGGCCGAAGTCCCTTCAAATCGAAAATAGCGACAGACATTAAACTTGACACCTTTGGAAAGTGTCGAGTCAAAATAGCCTTTGACTCGACACTTTCGGTGGTCTCGGTACAATGCTGTATGAGCCGCGGTCCATGAAACTTTAACAACGTTCCGGTGGTGGCCTGTCCTATATTCAGTGCTCAAATGAAGCACCCAGTGTAAAATAATTAACTCAAAGGTCGAGAAACGTCTTACAGTCAAAGCTGAAACCAATGCTTCAGAAACACCTGAAATTGCGACTGAAACCATCGCTTCCACAGAGGAAGGAACGACTTATTAAACGTTTACTTTTAGGAATTAACAGTTTTCTTTCTTCTACCATATATATACTCAGCCTCCAATGCCGTCTTTAGTTTCACTTTTACACAAAATACCTGAATGTTACTCGTATTCACTTTCACCTTTCTCTTCTCAATTACTTTCAAACCTTCACTAATCTCTGCAGTTTTTCTTCGCTATCTCCAGTTAGCACTGTGCCACTGACGAACATCACCCAATCCACTCACTATTCATGACCCTTTTTGTTTGCAGTTATGCCCACTTCCATGAAGGAACTGCACAATCAAGGAGACAAAACACATCTCTGACTCAAGACACATTTTCACTCCAAACGAGTCACTCTCTTACCTACAAATTCTCTCACACGTTCACTTCAAATTCTTCCATCAGGAAAAATTTCATCGCTCCATCATCTTAATCTTCATCGCTGGGGACAACAAAATTATCTTTGCCATAATCTTGTCTTAACGATCAGGAATTTTAAAAGTGCCTCTGACGAATGGTTCTAAAACATTCAGTCCTTAATTACCGGGAGAGAAAGAGAGAGAAGAGAGAGAGAGAGAGAGAGAGAGAGAGAGAGAGAGAGAGAGTTGCCGGAACATTTTTAATGGCCGGGAACAATACGCGACCGAAGTACTAATACTGCACGTGAATAGGCCGGGAATGGGTGTCATAGGAATTACTCGCAACAGAGAGAGAGAGAGAGAGACTTCAGAAGTCGTTTGCTGAGACAGACAACAATTTAACCTATTTATACAAAATCTACACAAAGAGGATGATGTCCAAGCTTCCTTTCTCTCTCTCTCTCTCTCTCTCTCTCTCTCTCTCTCTCTCTCTCTCTCTCTCTCTCTCTAAATGGCGAGATTTAGCTTGCTTGGCAAATTCGCAATACGATGAGGTAGCAGGAAGGGAACTGGCATTTCTCATTTATGAGATCAGCAACAGTCCCTAACCCCAAAAGATACAAAAGCATTCATAGATATATTAGAAGGCTATAATCCTTCAAACTGGAACAATCAACTGAAAACATCTTGAAAATAATTGAAGAAGTTCCAAATAAAATCCAAGTGGTCAAGAGACTCAAAGAAAATATACATAAACCAACATATTCCGACAAAGAAAATGAATAAGGTGAACCTTGTGAATATCCTAATTGATGCATTAGGAAAAAGAATGCCAAAAGCATGTAAACTGTGTAAGGTGTGGTATAGCATAGTTAATCCACAAAACCTAATCAGAAAATGTGCTGCATGCAACATTCCGACCCATCCACAGTGTGCTTGAGGTCATGCAAGATATGAGAAAAGACACAAGAATTTTTTGCTCAACATGTCTACCATGGATAGACAATGTTATAAATTCAAGATTGAATGTACAAATAGTGAGGATGGAAGAAGAAGAAGAAGAGGAAAAAGGAAAAGAAGAAGAAGAAGAAGAAGAGGAAAACGAAGAGAGTAAACAAAACTGAAATGACAGAAAAAGATAAGGAAAACAAAGAACAAGATAAAACTATGGATGCAGAGATACTCATTGATACTACATATGAGGCTATAAAGCAGCATACCTACGAAGAAAAGAAATAAATTACGATATGACAACACAAAAGAAAACCCCGAAGAGGCTCTAGCCAGATCTTCACAATGACGGGAAAGAGAAAAAATATACAAAAAAGACAAAGTCTGCAACCTTTTGAAAAGAGGGAATTGCAGATTTGGAGAAAAATGTTACTTACAAAGACTCCTAAGGTATGTCACAACTATGAAATATATGGTAAATGTAAAACTTACCTAGATGGCTATGAGGATGATTGCAGAGATCTACATCCAAAAATATGCAAAAACCTAAAAGAAGGAAAAGGATGTAAGTTCGACAAAAAATGTGAAATATATGCACCCTGTAGCCATGAAACATAATCAAATAAATAACCAATCAAGTAATAAAATCCAAAATAAGAAAGAAACAAATAAAGAGAGGAATGAAGAATATCAGGTAAAAGAAAAAACAAAAAGCAAGCCGTCAACGAGATATGCAGAGGTGTCAGCAAAAAATTTCAAAGCATCAGCTCCAAGATTCTACTCAAGAGATAATAACTGTTTTTATATATGCAAGAGGATATTGCAGATATGGAGAAAATTGCAGATTCAGACACAAAATGAATAATTATGATGAAGGAAGAACAAATATTATGGAGAAGTTGGATTTTTAATGTCAGAATTTCTGGAAAATGAAAAAAAGAACAACATACCAGAACAGGAAAGAGACATGGGAAAATCCTTATTATTACCAATATTAAATGAAGGAGAAAACACGCAAACCATCATAGTGATGAATGCCCGCAGTGGGTTTAGTTACGAGTAACTCAAAAAGAAAAATAGAGTACTTAGAAGAACTAACCCAAATTGAAAAGAAAATAGATATAATGAATATAAGTGAAACCTGGTATTCCCAAGAGACTGGGAATGATGATCAAATAAAAGGGTTCCAAACTATAGATCAGATAGAAAAAATAGGAATCAAGGGGGAACCGCAATATATGGGAAAGACAAAAAACAAGGAAAAATATATGAGAAATATAGTAACTCAGAATGTGAACTAATAGCGTAGGAATTTGAATCTGAAAAATTATGAACATAGTAATATATAGACCTCCTAATACTAAAGAGTTTGACTTAATAATAGAAAAATTGGATGATATATGTAGAAATCACAAGGACTGGGACTATTCTCCTATCTGGAGACTTCCAACTTTCCTTTCGTATACTGGAAAGAAAACGAATAGGAGATTGTGGATGTACTTATACATATAAAAAAGAGAGTAATAGTAGTGCAGAAGATAAGAGGCAATTCGAAAAGCTATTAGATATGCTACTAGAATACAACATTCAACAAATAAATCACCTGCCAACAAGAAAGGAAAATACTTTAGACCTAGTATTTGTGAACGAGATGAATTATGTTAAAGAAATAATAGTTTATAATGCGAGTATTTCAGACCATAATGTCATAGAATTAACAGTCCATTCCAAAGCAAGTTAAAACAGAGATAAGCAAGAAATGAAAAAGTGGGAAGGATATGGAAAATACAACTTCCACAGTAAAAAAATAAAATAAAAAGGTCAGAAATAAATGAAGAATTAAAAAAACGATTGGGATAACATTTTCGTAAGTGATGACATAAGAGTAAATACGGAGATATTATATAAAATATTAGAGAAAATAGTGGATAAATATATACCGAAGAAGAAAAGAAATAAAAAAACCAATCAGTCATGCATACCAAGAGACAGAAGGATCTTGTTCCAGAAAATCAGAAAGTGGAAAAAAAGGTCTTGCAAAAAGAAAAAAAATACATGGAAAGTTATAGAACTAAAAAGTAAGATAGAAATGCAGAACAAAAGATTATACAATCAAAAGAAAATGAAAAACGGGACTTGAAAGAAAAAACCCTATTAAATATCAAGCAAAACCCCAAACTATTATACTCATATGCAAAGAAGATGAATAAAAGAATAGAAATAGGCCCTCTAAGAATTGAAGGGAGATTAACGAATGAAAAAAAGGAAATTTGCAACATATTGGCAGAACGATATAAGAGAGAATTCACCCCTAGAAATAGATAAGAAGATAATGATATAGAAGTAAGGGATGAAAAATAGTGAATATTTTTAGCTGACATAGATTGAGCTGATATTGGGTTGCAGGCTATTAATGAAATTAAAAATGGAGCTGCTGCAGGGCCTGATGGAGTCCCTGTTATTTTGTTAAAGAAAGTAGTTCATTCTATCGCAAAGCCACTTGCAATATTATTAAGACAAAGTGTAGATACAGGCAAGATTTTATGATGAGCACAAATTAGCATATATTACCCCTACTTTCAAAAGTGGATCAAGACTAGAGGCAAGTAATTATAGGCCTGTGAGTCTAACATCACATATTATGAAAGTGTATGAAAGGGTAATGAAGAAAAATATTATGAAACATTTAATAAAAATAATTTGTTTAATAAAGGACAACATGGTTTCGTACCCGGAAAAAGTACACAAACCCAACTGTTAGTCCACCGTGAGAACATATTCAAAAATATGAAAAGCGGAAATGAAACAGATGTGGTTTATCTAGACTTTGCAAAAGCTTTTGACAAAGTAGACCATAATATATTAGCGAAGAAAATTAGAAAACACAATATCGTGGATAAAGTAGGAAGATGGTTAAAAGAATTTTTACACAACAGAAAACAGATAGTTATTGCAAACGACGAGAAATCGGATGAAGCCAAGGTAATATCCGGTGTGCCACAAGGTACGGTGTTAGCTGCAATACTGTTTGTTATTATGATTGAAGACATAGACAGTAATGTTAAGGATTCGGTAGTGAGTAGTTTCGCAGATGACACAAGAATAAGTAGAGAAATTACTTATGATGAAGATAGGAACGCTCCACAAAGAGACCTTAACAAAGTATATGCTTGGGCAGAGGTAAATAGGATGGTATTAACTCTGATAAATTTGAATCAATAAATTATGGAGACAGAGAAGGAAAGCTATATGCATATAGGGGACCTAATAATGAGACAATCACAAATAAGGAAGCAGTTAAAGACCTTGGTGTGATGATGAATAGGAACATGTTATGCAATGATCAAATAGCAATTCTGTTGGCAAAATGTAAAGCAAAAATGGGAATGTTGTTACGGCACTTCAAAACAAGAAAAGCTGAACACATGATTATGCTTATAAAACATATGTTCGTAGTCCAGTTGAATCTTGCAATATGATTGGTACCCACACTATCAAAAGGATATTGCACAAATAGAGAGTGTAAAAAGGTCCTTTACAGCTAGAATAGAAGAAGTTAAAGACCTTGACTACTGGGAAAGACTACAATACTTAAAATTATATAGTCTAGAAAGGAGAAGAGAACGCTACATGATAATTCAGGCATGGAAACAGATAGAAGGAATAGCAGAAAATATCATGGAACTAAAAATATCAGAAAGAGCAAGCAGAGGTAGATTAATAGTGCCCAAAACTATACCAGGAAAAATAAGGAAAGCACACAGGACATTAATCCACTACGAACCAGCATCGATAATGCAGCGTCTATTCAATGCGTTGCCAGCTCATCTGAGGAATATATCAGGAGTGAGCGTAGATGTGTTTAAGAATAAGCTCGACAAATATCTAAACTGCATCCCAGACCATCCAAGATTGGAAGATGCAAAATATACCGGAAGATGTACTAGCAACTTCTGGTGGACATTAGAGGTGCCACACACTGAGGGACCTGGGGCAACCCGAACGAACTGTAAGGTCTGTAAGGTAAGGTCTCTCTCTCTCTCTCTCTCTCTCTCTCTCCGTCTGTCAACCTCAAGTTACAAAATGAACCTCAACTTGTAAAGTTAATTAAAATCAATAGTCTACCCAGGTTAATTATTATAAATAATATACCACACTTAGCTAAGGACATTTTATAAACAGCCTCGCAAAAACAGATAAAAATTACAAACATAAATAATTATCTATATATATATATATATATATATATATATATATATATATATATATAGATATCTATATATATATATATATATGCATGTGTATATATACACACACACACACACACACACACACATATATATATATATATATATATATATATATATATATATATATATATATATATATATACACATGTATGCATGTATGTATGTATATCAAGAGCCACCAGGAAAACTGAAAAGCAGCAGTACTTAGCGCTTTCGTGTATTCTTGATACACCTCATCAGGGTACAATATATAAAAGAATGAAAACAGCTTCGAAATATGAAAGGTAAACATAAAAACGAAAAAAGGTAAAATACAGAACAATCAAACAGCCAAGTCAATAAGCAAATGGTCCACAGCCTAGAATTGCACTTAAGGACAACTACTACAAACGTAAATAGAACTGCTACTAAACAGTCAATTACATAGTTACGACGTTGTCAACAATACATTTAGTAAGCCAGTTATCTAGATTCTATAATGTTTCTTCTAATAATATCTCTACAAAATAAAATTTCCTTTGAACTTTTCTAATGAATTGCATGATTAAAATTATTCATATGTAGAAAGAGGGCACTCGATGTATTTCCTACACGAACACAATATTTATGTTGATTTAATCTTGATGCCGACAGTTTGCCACTTTGATCACTATATTCTTTATCACGATCTCTGCATGAAATTTTGTTAATGCAACCTGTTTGCAAAAGTGGAGAGTTCCTTATTTGAACTGTTCTCACAGACTGAGCGTTACTAAAAACATTAACATAATAAACTTTAAACATTTTTGGCAAAGAAACAAACCAGTTGTCAAAGGGTAAAACAAGCAAATTGCAATGATCAATTTAGGAAAGCCAATAGCCTTTGGAGAAAACACACACACACACAGAGGCTGCTCATTCCGACATGTCAATCATGTCTCACTCGCTCGACGTTTTGCTCTGTTTTGTTGCCCATCACTAAATATTTTCTTTTTCTTTTTCGAGAGAGAGAGAGAGAGAGAGAGAGAGAGAGAGAGAGAGAGAGAGAGACTCGATGCCATATCTCTGTACTTTCCACGAAAAAATAAAACCAAATTTCATTTACAAATGAAACCTTCATCCAAAAGTTGCGTCCATCAGTCACTACAAATCAACCAAAGCAATTCAGCCTCAGTGAATTACATCACAAAAATCTACACTAAGTCTCCTGTAAAAAATAAATAAAAAAAACCTTTATAGATTATGAGAGCAATTTCTGAAAACCCTTTTACTCAATTAAATAAAAGCCATTTCATTGCGGGTCACTCTGTCCATATTGAATCTGATTTTAATCTCTTGCAGAACTACTAGGTGAAATTTTATTTATTTATAGATACCGTTTCTTTTATCTGTCCAGAATAAATGTCACGTGGAAATACATCGACGTGATGGATGGCTGTTTGGGAATGTGATCTGACGCTGGTCATTTGTCAGTAACAGATAGTGGGCTGATCTTCATTTCTGTGAAAAATATCTCTCTCTCCCTCTCTCCTCTCGCTCTCTACTCTCTCTACTCTCTCTCTCTCTCTCTCTCCTCCTCCCCCTCTCCTCTCTCTCTCTCTCTCTTCGGAAACACAGCTTGTCAACAGGTTTTCCTATTCTCCATCATTTCCTTCACATCCCAGTGAATTTACACAAATAAATATTCAATAAATAACTTCCCAAGACTCGAGTCTTCATTCTCTCCCAATCAGCGAACCTTTTTCCACGGCGATAAGTTAATCGGATTACTTCACTTCTGTGAATCTATCTGCTTGTATCAGACTTCATATTAAAATGACCGAATCCAAGATTTTGATGATTTCTTTGTTCTAATCATTTTTCTGTCGACGTGAAAGATACCTAATATATTTGATTACTTCGTCGAAGAGAATCAATACTTTCATGGGGTCATTTTCCAGATCACTTTCGGCCTCACAAAATGTCATTTTTTATGAGATGTTAAAACAGAGATAAAATTGACACCACAACCGACGGATGAAAGCTGAAACATTAGCCAAAGACTTTACGGTCGTTTTGTTACAAAGAATTTTCTGTCATGGAGATCTCGCACAACGCATCATTATTTCAGCGGAGAATTCGTTGGCCGTGACACTCCACAGACAACCTCTTCCCATATATATCTTGAAGAAATTAGTATCTTTTTAATGACTATTTTTTCCCTTCTGCTTCCTACAAGAGCAACATTTATTATCTTACCTTAAGATTTATTTACTCTATAATATCAAACTACACTGTATCCGCCGAAAACAATTCAAGTGGATTTATTTTAGATCGCTTCCATAAAGGAAAGTTAAAGAAGTAATAAAAGCATCGCTTTTATGCGAGTGAAGATTCAAACAAAATATATGGAAATGAAAAAAGGAGAAAACGGAAACCCGTGAATGGATCCACAGACTTCACATCGAACCTCGGAGCGTCAGCTGAAGCGCAACGCACACAAGCGCCATCTGCTAGCGTGATGTTACTTTGTGAGTGCGAAAGATAAACAACCCAGCGACTTGGATTACTAAAGAGAAAGCAATGGTAAATATGTATACTAAAATATCTGAAATCGAGTCCATATCTACTGACTTTCAGGAATCGTTACACATGACAATACCTGTACAATTCGTATATTAAGTTATGATTCTCCTTATGAAAGAATCTATTATAGAAAGGTCTATAATGCTGCGAGTCAAATGAATTAAAATCCTCTCTCTCTCTCTCTCTCTCTCTCTACAATAAAGTTCTTCGAAATTAGCGAAAGATTCAGACAGGTCGCCACAAAAGAAGCTTTTCAGACAACATCGAGATAACTAGACATAGATTCAATGCAAAACAAAACTAGTAAAAGATGCGCCGTGGCAATCGAGTTTTCTGTACAGTTTATAATGCTGTATGAAACACTCAGCCGTGGCTCGTAAAACTTTCAGCCACAGCCCGGTGGTGGCCTGCATTGTTGGCACCTATAGCGGTGCCAGACGCACGATTATGGCTAACTGTCACCTTAAATAAAATAAAAACTACTGAGGCTAGAGGGCTGCAATTTAGTATGTTTGATGACTGGATAGTGGATGATAAGCAGCCCAATTTGCAGCCCTCTAGCATCAGCACTTTTTAAGACTGCAGAAGAACAGAAAAAGTGCGGATGGACAGACGAAAATCCATCTCTTTAACAGAAAACTATAACCACCAAAGAATAATTTTCGGTATTTAAAAATGTCCTAAGAAGCAGCGCACTATCTGAATTATGATTCCATGACCCTCAATTATCAGGACTCGGGCAAACATCATTACCAGAATTTTCTCGTATAAAGAATTCTTGTTTATAACCAATCATATATCCATTGCATATTTCCCAGCTGAAAAAGATGTCTAGAGAGAGAGAGAGAGAGAGAGAGAGAGAGGAGAGAGAGAGAGAGAGAGAGAGAAATGCCCCTTTCACCACTGAACAGCTCGAAACCCGAACTGCCTAACTGGAAAAGAGACTTCTCAAAAACTAATTACAGAGCAACTGGAAAACTCTTAATTACAGAGCGACCTCCTGATTGGTGTCAGTCACTTGTAACATTAGGAAACCACTGGACGGATTTTGTAAAACATTTTAAGACACAAACGTCCTTTCTCTCTTGGGATTTTGCAAAGAAGTTGCATTAAAAAATTCATTGGCTGTCTTCCCTATTCTGAAAAAGGAGAGAATTCGGTGGCCTTTTTGAGGACGATTTGAGTACATATCTCTTGAATGGAACTTGTGAATGTGCTACTAATTTTCCCCTTGGGTGTGAGGACACGTACCAGACACTTCTAGATACGTCTAGATACTGAGTCTGAAATCCTCGCAATCCAAAGGTTCCTTTCATCTTGTGCAAAACTCCTTCCATCACGACAGTCCACATTCGTCAGATATCAAAGGGGAACTTCACATTATACAATACCTCTTGCATCTCACTTACACATTTATCTGTTTATTCAACCATTTAAAATATTCTTTTCTCTTCTAATATGTGATCTCTTTTATTTCTCTATTTTTATTACTTTCTCTTTCTTCTTTTAAACTCAATCTTCTTGGGAAGGTCGAGTTTGAAGTCAGTGTTCCCTGTGGTGGCTTGTTCCATATAAATTGGGTTCATCCTCTGATGATAATATTAATAATAATAATAATGATAATGAATCTTTCACATACTCCCCATTTATATATCTCATCTCATCTCTCACTCACTATCGTCAATCTCAACAAGATAAAAAAAATAAAAATCTCTAACAGATTTTTTGTTCCAGCGGCCAGAGACCCTTAAGGTAAGGTCTTCCCCGATCACACCATGGCCGTCGTCTAGATCCTCTTAAAAACAGCTGTAAATCACCCACATGGGACAGTCCCGCAAGGGGGAGGGTGTGAGGGGGAAGAGGGAGGCTGCTGGGAAGGGTTGAGGGTCGATGTTTCCAGGGAGGTTGAGGAGAGAGGTTGAGGGAGGGCGGAGAATCGAAACGATTCCCGAAAGCTCTCTCTACAGATTTAGTCTTTTCATATATAACTGGATCCATCCCATAAGAGTGGATTTCTCTCTTCATTTCAAGACTCGTGCTACGAAGAGTATTATTTAATTCATTTCAACACTCGTATAAGATCCAGACTCCATAAAACCAGAGAATATCGATGACAGATCCTCTTGTAAAACCCGAGATAAGATTTTGACATATGACTTCATCTCACTTTTTATGACATTTTCTACTCTGCCTTCGTGTGTCTATGGCATCGATGAATTCCAAAGAATGACGGGCAGAGCAAAATCAGGGAAATGCGAATAAAAAAGTTACAGTTACAAATCGGGAAAGCCTCCGCTTGCAGGATCTCACCAGTTGAGTAATAAAGACAATTACATCGTACTGAAAGTTGCTACATCTTCCAGAATACTTCAGTAAGTTTCTGTTTTCATGAAATTGTCTTTTGATGATCCGTTTGCACCACAGGGCCCTAAACAGCTTCAACAGACAAGCTAAAAAGCAAAACTCAAACTATATCAAGAAATTTATGAAAGACCTCCTTCCGAGGTAGTGTCAGGCAAACACAAGACTTCAAAACAACACAGTTTTGCCTCGACGAAGGCAAACATCAAACACACACACACACAGACAGTCTCTTTTCTGGGAAGTCTTGGAATCCTGATTCAATGGTCAACAAACCTGTTTTGCCTTCCATTTGCTAAACTCTCTCTGCTCTTGGCGCCTCCTTCTGAAGAGGTCGATGTTTAAGGTGACATCAATTGATTCAGTTAACATGGAACTGTTTATTGTACTTGAATACCCAGCAACTCTCAACATTTAATACCCAGCAACTCTCAACATTTAATACCCAGCAACTCTCAACATTTAATACCCAGCAACTCTCCCATCCCCCCACTAAAGTTTTATCAGGGAAATTTTAAAGTCTAAGACTTTCATTCGGATATTTCCAAACTTCTCCTTTTCCAATAACCGCTCCGGCAAGTCTGAGGGTAACTTGTCTAGAGAGAGAGAGAGAGAGAGAGAGAGAGAGAGAGAGAGAGAGAGAGAGAACTGTATCCTTCTCTTTCTAGCCATCTATCTATAGTTCCTCGCTGGACGAGTGGTTTTCGCGCTCGGCTGCCAATCCGGTGGTCCGAAGTTCGAATCCCGGCTCGGCCAACGCGGAATCAGAGGAATTTATTTCTGGTGATAGAAATTCATTTCTCGAAGAAGTGTGGTTCGGATTCCACAATAAGCTGTAGGTCTCGTTGCTAGGTAACCAATTGGTTCCTAGCCACGTAAAAATATCCAATCCTTCGGGCCAGCCCTAGGAGAGCTGTTAATCAGCTCAGTGGTCTGGTAAAACTAAGATATATACGAGGAGCTATGCGCTAACAAATCCAGACAGGAACATAAGACCTTCAGCTGATGGTAACCCATTCAAGCACTGACCATAGTCAATGCTGCTTTACTTCACTGACTGATACAGACCACTGGTGAAATTAACGAAATAAAAAAAGACGAAAGGTTGTGTTGCAACAGCAAATGTTTCGGGATAAAAGGACCCTTGTTCAATCCCGTATGGAAATGAGATCGAAGGATGAACGACCATATTCCAGTAGAGGAGGAGTTGGTTAATCACCTCAGTTCTTGCGAATTGCTAATTATTCCGCGTTCTCTCTCTGCTGTATAATTAAAGTCATACATACCCCACACATAAACACATCATACATACTGCAAGCACACACACACACACACACACACACACACACACATATATATATATATATATATATATATATATATATATATATATATATATATATATATATATATATGTGTGTGTGTGTGTGTGTGTGTGTGTGTGTGTGAGTGGTGTGTGTGTGTAGGAACCTACCTATCATCATTATATATTGTGAACAAAGAATATAATTATTACCGCACCTTCCTTCGCAGGTGAGGTATACTTTGGATTTACACTCACCTGAAAAGGAGAAAAAATGAGGAGTATTAGGATGATGTCACATATTCTGGAAAAAAAAAAAAATAATAGTATAATATAATATATTTGTTTGTCCTTATTTGTTACAAATTCATAAAATAAGCAGAAAATTCGCCGAAGCAATTTAATGCTTATATGGCGATAACATAAAGCAAGTTTACTGGTTTTACATAAAAGTTATACAGACTTACAAGCTAAAACACAGACATAAAAATACATGGGTCGAGCCTATTTTGACAAAGGATTGTAATACTAAGTAAGACATTAAAATACAAAAGAAGACAAGTCCAGCTTGCAACACAAAAAGCATTTATACAAATGCCAATAAAATAGCACACAGGTCCAGCTTGTGTTCCAAGGAATAAAAGATACCTGGGTAACTAAAAGGAGTCTTTAAAAAGCACAGTTCAACACTACTTAAAATACCTACTGTTGTGCAATAACAGTTTTTTGTAATTTCTGAGAGAAACATAAAAGGAATCTTCTAAAAGCTTTTCGTCAAGTTTATTGTTAAGCCCAATCAGCTGATAGTGGAGGAATCTCCTTTCAACCTCCGTACGTATGATAGGTGTATGATAACCACGGCCCCTAGTAGCATATTCATGGGAACTTAAATTGGGGCGTAACAAAAGATCATAAAAGTAGGGCAGCTCACCCATAAGCAGTCTCCTCAAGAACTTGAATAAGCTTAGTTTATACAAGCTACTTATGTTTAGTATCTACAAACGTGTAAGAAGTTCCGATGTGCCCATCACCGGTCTTCCATCCTCATATCTGACTCCCAGAATTATTCTTAGCAAGTTGTTGACACGTACCTTCAATCTCTTAAGCACAGTAACAGGTGCCGAGCCCCATATTAAGAGGTGGTTATTCAAGTAGGGGAGCACTAGAGCATAATATAGTTTAAGCAAT
This sequence comes from Macrobrachium nipponense, assembly GCF_015104395.2. Lineage (NCBI taxonomy): Eukaryota > Metazoa > Arthropoda > Malacostraca > Decapoda > Palaemonidae > Macrobrachium > Macrobrachium nipponense. The sequence goes on from NC_087214.1 coordinate 24,826,733, forward strand.
ATGTCAGTCGGCAAGAAATCACGAGTACTAATAATTGCTCCAGTGATACGGCTGACATTGAGACATTGTTAATGTGTTTTGTATAGGTCAAGGTATTAGTGATAGTCAAGCCTAAGTATTTGAAGTCCGTAACCCATTCAATAATGCCATCAGCCAAAGATAGGACGGGAAGTTCTTGAGGAGACCTGGTCAGGACAAACATCAACTTACTCTTACTAGTATTAGGAGTTAGCATATTTGCTTTTAAGTATACCTCAAGTTCACTAAACAAATTCCTAACTTTATTCATAAGCTCGGTGAATGAATGGGATACCAACAGAAAAGCAGCATCATCCGCAAATAAAATTGTTTCGGCCTGCACTGCATTAGGTAGGACATTTATAAATATATTAAAATAAAGAGGACCAGTATAGACCCCATTGAGGCACACCACATGTAAACACTTTAACATCAGAATCAACACCATTCACGCTTACAAACTGCCTTCTGTTAGCAAAGTATGATCTTAGGTATAGATGAAATTGGCCACGAAACCCAAAATGTTGTAGTTTATCCAAAAGTATTTTGTGTGACACAGTGTCAAATGCCTTTCTCAAGTCAAGGAAGAAGCAGACACAGAAACTCTTCTCTTGATAAGCCTTTGTTGCAATAGAGAGAAATTTAATAATGGCCTGTGTAGTACTTCTATTCTTGCGGAAGCCATATTGAGAATTATTAAGAATAGATTACTTTTCAATGAAGCTGTTCATCCTGTCTAGAGTTAACCTTTCAAAGATTTTTGAAGCCACAGGTAAAACTGATATGGGCCTATAATTATCAGTGATGCTTTCTAATCCAGACTTATATACAGGAGTAACTCTTGCAACCTTAAGTCGACTAGGAAATTCAGGCTGCATTATGGAGATATTATAGAGCATTGCATAATGGGAAGCAAATATACAGCTATCCTTCAATATTAACGGCGTTATATCACAAATTTTATTGCCTTTATTTTTTAAACTTCGGATTACATGTGCCACCTCTACATGATCAGTCGGCCTTAAGTAACACGTTGTCATTATTGGAGGGGTATGGTTCTAAATTACCCACAAGGGAGGCAGCAGCATTTATAAAAAAATTTATTGACATAGTTGACCAAATCCAAGCCAGTCAAAATCCCATCAGGTGTCTGGATATATTCCAGGCTGGCAGCTTTTTTAGTTTTTATAAGATTATTAATAATTAACCACAGTTTCGAAGTATCATTTCCAGCATCTTTAAATTTACTATAAATAGTATACTCGTTTGGCCAGTCTAATTGCTTTTGTTGGCATATTTCTATATTGAGTATAGGCCAACTTCTCAATCTTACCTTTCAAGTACAATTTATATAACCTGGACGTTTTAGCAATACAAGATTTCAGAATAGGTGTCATCCATGGAGCTGGCTCGATCAGTTTGGGCAAGGATTTTTTAAGAGGGAATGAGCTCTCATAAAGTTTAAAAACACCAGCAAAGTAAGATTCATACACAGTATCAAAACTACCACCACAAACAACAAAAAAAAAAAAAAAAAAAATAATAATAATAATAATAATAATAATAATAATAATAATAATAATAATAATAATAATAACATACTTGCACCGAGAAGCATTAAATGTTTAATATATAAGCAAAAGAGAGAATCGCCAAATTTGAAAGAAGAAAAAAAAATCTGCAAATCACCCAACTGATTTATGGATACACATTTACACAGGATAAAGGATTTGCAATAACAAATCGGTCAAAGACCAATAACTGGGACCTATGAGGTCATTCAGCGCTGAAAGGGAAACAACTGCGAAGAGAGGGTTGAGGAAAGACAGATGAGGAAAGAGAATATGAACAGAGGCACAGTAAAAGGAATGAAAGGGGTTGCAGCTATGGGCAGAAGGGACGCTGCGAAGAACCTTCAGTAATGCCTACAATGCACCACGTAAGCTGCACTGACGGTGCTAACCCGCTACGGGATACACATTTACGTAAATCGCTGAAAAAACAGTTTAATCATTATTTTGAGAAGATTTGCTGTTAAGGATAAACCCGAATTACAAAACAAACTTGTCATTGTTTGATTCTTTCTTGCATCAATTTTGGTCCTTGTAAAATGCTAAGTCACCTGGGATCGATAACCTAGAGTCCTCCTGTAGCCCAGGCCCGACGAATACTCGAAACTGGCGGACTAGAAAAAGAAGGACTTGTTTCTAATGGAGTGATTTATTGATTATCTTATTTAACTGCCGTCACGACAACCCAACAGCAACCTCCGTAGGGAGGTAGTGCCGTCAGTGTACCCCATGTGGTGAACTGTAGGCGTTACTCAAGGTTGTATGCAGCAGCGTTCCTTCGACTCCTGGCCACGCCCACTTTGTAGCCTTTCACCTTTCACCTGTCGGGATTCATGTCACAACAAATCTCGTTCCTGGTTCCAATATGATGACTCATTTCACTCAAGTCGATTTTGCACAGGAAAGCTGCCTCGTTCATTTGTGGACTGATGGTTCAGTTTGAAAGACAAGTTTACGCTTCATTATACTATTTACGCGACAAGAGCGCATAATGAGAGAGAGAGAGAGAGAGAGAGAGAGAGAGAGAGAGAGAGAGAGAGAGAGAGAGAGAGAGCCAAACATTTGGATATGTATGTATATATAAACAACATATAGCAAGGAGTATGGTAGTGCAGACATAGAAAACAAAACGTCCGAAATATGAAATATCAACAGCAGATGAATTGTCTCGTCAATCAACCCAAAAGGGGAAAACGTCATGTTACAAAAAAACTTTTTTAATTCGTGTGTTTTTAAACATTTCTCTGTCCTTTCTTTTACATTTATTTTCTTTTTCACTGATAGAAATTTCGTTTCTGTGGAGGTTTGTGTTGTAAAGGACATGGCATTTTTGGGTTGTTATGTCGGAATAATATTAATAATAATAATAATAATAATAATAATAATAATAATAATAATAATAATAATAATAATGATAATAACAGAACTCTATGAATGAATTCTCAGCCTGTTATGAGAACTATGTAGCAGATCCCTGAATATATGAATAGAAGAATAGAGGAATAGATAGAGACAACCCTCGCTTCCGGAAGGATCATTGACTGCCTGTCTCAGAGAAGGTCAACACAGGTCACAGAAAGGGAGACTCATTCATAAGTTTAAAGGGTCAGACTGAATGAGGGACTAAAAAACACCTTCGCTAATTAAGAGGAAACGAAAGTACGAACGAAGGAATGGAGTATTAAGAAGCCAGAAAGTGGGTCGTTTTTTTAAAATTACTTCAGTTCCTATGAATTTTTCATAATCTTTCGTTTTTATCATAACATTTTAGCGTCATATTCAATGATGTTGTAGGGTACATTTTATCAATTTAAACATTTTCCTTTATAATTTGAGTGGAAAATTACCCAATGCTACAACAAAGTAATCTACTAAAAGATATTTAGTCAAAACTGTCATATTATGAGAAATTTCAAATACTAACCAGATCAACCTCATTTCTCTCCATTGCGTTCGTTTTAGTTTAAGCCAGCCTTTTGTGCTGGCACGGGCTCTTGCTTAGCAGATCATTCAGAGATACGAGTAACCATGAATTTCGAGGCTACTGATGTTTGTTTATCCCTCAAGTCTTTCTGTCAATCAATGAGCTGGGCGAAAAAAAAATTTAAATTATGCAGTATAAACTCCGGTGAGAGAGAGAGAGAGAGAGGAGATGAGAGAGAGAGAGAGAGAGAGAGAGAGAGAGAGAGAGAGAGAGAGAGAGAAGAGAGATTTATGAGCTATGTCAGACTCACACCAGCTCTTTCAGAAATTATTAAAAAGTCGATACTTTTTTTTAAAGTAGTTGGGAGTCGATGAAGTGAGCTGTCAGCCTCAGAGGGAAAGAAAAAAAAAAAAAATGATAAAAAAGATGGATTTCATAAAAAATCTTTTGTCTGTCGTGAAAAATCCTCTCATTCAATGAGACCCTTTATTGTCCAGAGAACCTGGAGATGAAAGAATTCCTGATAATAAAGGAATGAAGATGAAAAAAGATGGAATAAAATTCTAACATCAAAGATGAAAAAAAAAATTACGTTAAACAACAGCAAAGATTTAAGCACTGTATTCAAACAAAATCCTGCATAAAAAAGATGTAAAAAGAAAATATCAAAAAGGAAAAGTGATAACTTAAAATTGATGAAAAGAGGAAATAGAAAGATATCAAAATTGCAAATATGAAAATAAAGTTAAATTGAATGTGGCTATAAACACTTGCCATAAGCATCTTTCAGTCATGAAGCTAAATTATTTGATATTATTAATCTTCTGTAGCCACTTCCCTGACCAAAAGTAGACTCCCTTGGTCAAAACTTGTCATAGCTTTATACTGCTGCACATGAGAGAGAGAGAGAGATAGAGAGAGAGAGAGAGAGAGAGAGAGACAGAGAGAATCTCGCCTAGTTACGAGCATAACAAACCCCCTGACAAAACTATCTCCACCCTAGTGCATAAGAGCTGGGCACCCTATAACATACATCTATATCCTTATCCTGGCTTCCACAAGGCCATCTGCCTTATCTGACTCATCCTCATCATTCTCGTCTCTGGCCATTCCCTCATTCATCCTCATTAAGGCCTCATCCTATCTTCCGTCTCTTCTGGAGGATAGGATGAGTCCGTGAAAATCAGCCTCTAAAATAATTTGGAGAGACTGAGGGGAAATTTATGACGATGCCAAGGGAAAAAATCCTTCGTATTAGGCGAGAGAGAGAGAGAGAGAGAGAGAGGAGAGAGAGAGAGAGAGAGAGAGAGAGAGAAATCCATACACTACATTCTGAGAAAAGTCTCTCTCCTGTTGTCAGAGCGACTGAGGGAAGGAGGAGCGAGAGTTGTCAGCGATCTGGCATTTGCATCTGAATCGACGGCGACTGGAACCGTTCATTCGGACTTGAATGATTCTCCCTCAGTTTATCTGTTTCGACTTACAGGCGCTTTCAAAGGAATACCTGACAAGTGTTTGGTAGTTTACTAACATCAAATTGTATTTTACACTCTATTTGATCATATATCAGTGTCAATATTCACGTCAGTATCATGAAAACAATTCTGGAACTTAATAAGAAAAAAAACTATCGTCTGTTTTGTTTATCTTAACTAGACGATGACTTCTTTTGTTTGTTTATTGTCTTAACTTGACGGCATAGCGCAAACAATTTCTCTCTCTCTCTCTCTCTCTCTCTCTCTCTCTCTAAAATGCTTTGACGCTTCAACGCGCCAAATTTTGAGGGTAAAACATTCGTTATTGACGAAGTCAGGGCGCGCTTATGTTTTAATTGGTCTGTCACTTGTTTTTAGTGATATTTAATCTTACATACTAGATGTGATTTACACGATAAGGAACCAATAGGATACAAATACTTTGAAGCAACTTTAACAACAGAAATTTCTACTCAGCAAACAATACATGGAGGACGCTGTCGTCACAAAAGTTCCTGTCTATAGTTCCTTGACTGTCTGTGAGTGGCTGAGGGAGAGAGCTTGCGACCTCATCCCAAAACCCAAAGGATTCGAAGCTTGCATCACACCTTAGGCATCTGGTGTCATAGCTTGAGAGGTCAGCAGAGTGACTAAGCAAAAAATGTGAGTGGAATGAACACCTTTTATTCTTCGTGTTGGGAGGAATGAATTGGAAGTCTTACCTCTTTGTGAAGAAGCCTCCACTTCAGTACAACATGTCATCAACACACGTCGTCAACTTACTGCACACACATCACAAACACTTTGAATACAAGTCAACGACTTCTTGGTAGTCCTAACTAATGCATCACACCATTATTCAGTATTGACCAAAGATTCATTCTCCACTTACGGTCAATGGCTTGTTTTCAACTTGTTTGTGATAAGTATTCTACAACCTGCTGACATGTGTTTATGACATTTTTACTGCAGTGTGGACGTATCTTAGTGATCACATTTATTCAGGAGGAGCCGATAAAACAGGCAGAAGAAAAAGTAGCTATAATAAAAACACCAAATTAGGAAAATGCACTACTGACAGAGGGCAGTAAGCAGTAGACGACTGCTTGCAAGATTTAAATGAAAACAGTGCAATGAAAATTATAATTGACTAACCACCAACCAAGGAACTCAAAAGAAATGTAATGTGAATATTTCACAGATACAAGAAACAAGGGAATTTCCATGTGCAGATGAAAAGAAAGCGATGATGTCACAGCTGGATTCCTGTGGGCATAACCTAGACCTACTTCGATGAGAACAACGAGAAAGGAAGCTAAACACCAGTGGAGATTTGTGAAAGACAAAGGAAAGACATGAATGGAGGAATTTCACAAAGAAGAACAAGAGGAAGAAGAAGAGATAAACAATTCTACCGTAAAGGAGGAACCGGGATGAAAGGCTACACAAATTACAGCGCAACAGGATCTCACATAACTCGTAAGGAAACGAGATGGAATAATCGCCCACTGCAGAGTTCATGTTGTTCCTTGATGCAGGGGTTGGTGGGGAAGGGGTGCTGTCAAATAACTTGGCTTCTCTCGGAGATATACACCATCCACTGCAATCAGGAAGAGAAGGGTTTAACTTCACGAGATTATCTTGTTATTTATTGAAGTCTGTTCATATCTATCTCATATAACTGGGAATCCTTTTAATTAGCGAGCGCATATGACTTTGAAGACTGGAGCCAAGCGATTTCTTTGGAGTAATTCACTAGTCAATAATATTTATTATCATAATATTATTAGCAATCTCACTGACTCCATCTCCTGAATTAAAGGCGATAGCATCGCTTAGTTTAAAGGGAACAATATATAGTCTATACCCTCAAACAACGGTAACTCAGCGTCAGTCCCTCAAGTGATCGTAAGTTTACAGAATTCCTATTTGTTGAAAACATATGAATTACCAAAATGGCTATTAACTGACCTCATTATGAAAGACTGAATGAAACTGAGTCGATACCTAACCTCATATTCGGTATTCTTGGCTGTTTCATGTTAGTCAATGTGAAGAGAAAATAGTGGCTGAAATTACACACATGTATAAAGTAGATGGAAATGGAAAGCTCCAAAGTCCAAGATATATCGAAGAAAAATTTAACTAAATTCAGAAATAAAAAGAACAGTCTGAAAATATTTGAACTTTCAAAACACAATGCATAGAATTCTGTGGAACAAGAGAATAATAGCTATTTGCCAAGGTTTCAGAAAGTTAGAAGAATAAACCTCAGTGCACCCAACAAGGTGCACTGTAGGCATGACTTTAAAAGTTCTTTGCTGCATCCCTTCGGCCCCAATCTGCGGCCTCTTTCATTCCTTTTGCCGCACCTCCGTTCATATTCTTTTTCTTCCATCCTACTTTCCTCAACCCTCTGCTAACAATTGATTTAATATTATTCTCACCGCTCAATGACCTCATAAGACCCAGCGTTTGGCCTTTGGTCTAAAATCTATATTCCAATTCCAATTAATACTATGAATAATGTACCATTCCCTCGAACACCTACTCCTGTGTAAGCACTGGAGAGAGAGAGAGAGAGAGAGAGAGAGAGAGAGAGAGAGAGAGAGAGAGAGCAAATTAGGGGATTAAATCAGTCAGCAGAGAAGGGAGATGAGGTCACCGTTTTAAATCTGTTGCTGAAAGTTTTCCTTCCCAAAGACACAAAAGTCGGAAGGGAAACGGCGAAATCTGCTAGCCTTTGAGAATGGCAGCCAGAACTGAGGGGAACTACTTGAAAATAATGAGAGAGAGAGAGAGAGAGAGAGAGAGAGAGAGAGAGAGAGAGAGAGAGAGACTCCTCATGGGTAAACTATCATTCACTCACCTCTGCATAAGTAGTGTTACGTATACAGTAATGAATTACAGAATAATTACTGAATAAATAAATAAGTACATTTACTATTGGTTCACAAAATGGGTCACAATAAGGTACTATAAGCCATCAGATCAAGATTAATCACGTGTTTTTAAATGCCTCCAAAAACATTTAGAAATCGAGGCAGTAGCAAATATTCATAGTATTTTCATAACTCCAAAGGAAAATATAAATATTTAGGCTTTCGAAATCACACTCTAAGTATCTGACAACTATAACGAAATTAAAACAAAATAATAAATAAAAAATTGATATATAAAAAAGAAAGCAAAATAAATGTCCTAAATCCAAGGGCATTCACTCCTCATCACGATGACGAATCCTAAAAGACGAGAGTCCTCCCGTGAGAAGGATGCGTCCCTCATGATGGACAATATGGACGCCAAAGAAAACAATAATGAACGCCAAAGAAAACAATATGGACGCCAAAGAAACAATATGAACGCCAAAGAAAACAATATGGACGCCAAGGAAAACAATATGGACGCCTTGGAAAAGATGCTGCATCAGGTCAAAATGGAAGCGAAGGACCAACGGAGGATTTTCGTGACACCCGTCACCTCACCGGGAGGGATTTGACTGATAAAATTCAAGGTGTCAAGCCTACAAGAACTGGGGCGCTTTTGGCCACTAAGCCTAAGCCTTAAGACGGTGAAAAAGGGAGTTGGAGTGGTTGGACAGCCAGATAAAGAGATCCGGATAATAAAAGAGATGAAGTACAAGGATCTAAGGGGGAATTGGCAGAAAACTCACAACTACTCCAGGAAGTAACAATTAGAGAGGTTGAACAGCAAGGTTCAAGAAAAGACAAGGGAACAGGGGCAGAGTTTAAGGCTCCGAAGGGGATTCAGCCAGGGACCAAAGGGACGTCGCAAACGCCCTTTAAGGTATTCCTACAACGCACCAAGTGAGGTGCACTATCCCCTCTACAGGAACCAGGGGAGGGGGAGGGAGAGAGTTGTTCAATCTGCCAAAAGATGGCGCTGACATCATCCAAGCTTCAAATGCATATGGTCTCCTTAGGATACATATTAAAAACGGGAATACTTTCCACATCTCTCAAATAATCTTCAATAGTTCAAATACTCTTTGATAGCAATAATATTAAAAGGAAACGACGGCCACATCCAAGTCGCGTGCGTGCGCGCGCATAAATTAAGGAGACGAATGAGAAGGGTATTAAAGGCTCCAGTTGCTCTCCTTGGGTTAATCCAAACAGAAACTGGCCATGTAATGTGACCCTGGATTCATCTCGCCGGAAATGGTGAATAATTCCATAAATAACCTCTGATGTTTGTAGGGGAGGGTAGGATCGGGACGGGGTGGGGGTGGGGGGTTATTAATGGATAGTGAGGAGGGGAATCCCTCAACTCCTCCCGCCCACCACCTATTGCTCGTCCATTCAAATTCATCACGTATGGCCGTTACATTCCTTGAAAGCTGCATACACTGCATATATTGATTATGTTCAAGTTAAAAATGCTTAAATGAAAAACAACATAAATACAAGGCTACGAAGATCTATTTATCTTATAATATCTATGAAAACTGATTTTGTGATGATCTATATATTTATTCAACTCCTTGAAGGATTTGTAATTTCTCGAGAACAATTTCGTTACGAGTAAGAATAAGCAGCCACATGGAAAATTAATGATGTTATGACCCTGATCCTAGCAATGAGGAACACTAATGCACAGGTACATGTGCTCTATACTCAAAATATTCACATTAACTCATGAAACATAAAAAAAAACAAATTGATACTGTTTAGACACAATGTCACCAATAGCATTAGAGATTTATGCTGTGAAAAGTACCCAAATATACACTTAATATTCAAGATATTTATAATTCTATTTCTAAGGAAATCACTACTTCTTACCTCTTATCAGTCTGTACTACTACTACTACTTTCTTCTTCTCTTCTGGGAAGCTTCTCAGGGATAAAGACCAATTAATTATTCCCGATTCTATCCATTGTTTCATTTCCCTCAAACACCATTCATTGATTCCCTTCTTGGAATTCAGGCGCATGCGCAAAGCGTCGTCGAATTCGAAGAAATTTTGAGATCGTAAGGTATCTTCAATTAATGAAGTGTTCTCGTGGCAGGTATTATTGACAGAAGGAGCAATGGAGATCAATCTTATTTTTCCCTACATGATCTTCCCGAAATTAATGCGTGCAATATTCATTTCCCCCCCTTTTAAATTATTCCGAGAATGCCCAGGGAGACTTCATTCTTTGGATTACTTACTTCCGTGAGTATTATACATTATTCTTCAAATGCAATGATGAGGGACGACGCAAATTTTTTCATTTGGGGTACCTACGCATATATACAGTGTATGTGTGTGTGTGTCTATGTGTAAACCATTTGTATTCGTACAGAAATGATTGCCTTTTTCTATTTTTTTCTAAAATTTCTTAAGTTAATATCTGATGTGGGAAGGTTATATCCAAAATTCAAGAAAATAATACTTCAAACATCACAACAACAACAACAACAGTAATAATAATTATAATAATAATAATAATAATAGAATAATTAATAATAATAATAATAATGATAATTTCTGATGTATTGCAACATTTAGAACCGACTTCTAAAGTCATCAATCAGGTCAGTTTCAATTCAGTTTGAACGCCGTTCGTCAAACCCATCAGAGTAGAGAGAGAACTATCATCCCCAGATGCGTCTTATTTCCAAACCAAACAGCGCCATTCTCAGCAGAAACACAACCATCGTACATAACTGCCGTGAATCAGCAGTCACAAAACTCCTGAGCAATGATAATGGAACAACTTGTGAGACAAGACAGCTGTACGATAATTCGCACCAATTTTGTGAAGGTATGTTGTTCCAGTTTCCAGACTCGATAGTGAGTGAAATTAAGTACAATAAAACATACACTTTCTAAATGAGCTAAGAATCCCAAAAGACTTGTAGGAGTTCTTGCAACCCTGAGAGCATTCACCTTCATTACAAGTGCGTGGGATTTGCCTTCATTAGGAGGTCAATACTAATCATTGATATTTTCATAGCCCAAAAGGGAATAAATATACCAGAGAGATTGATTGATTGATTTATTAAAGATTATCTGGCATCACAACTGCTAATGGTTATTGACGCCAATACAATGGAATATATAATGCATATTTAAGGAAGGAAAATCCCCATGATAAAAAAAATTAATAATCGTAAAACCTATAAACTTACAAAATTAATAGTAAAAATCAAATTTTATTTAAAATACCAATGGCATTAATAAAATTAAACAGGGCGCTTTCAATAAAATCTGTCCTTAAAATCTTGGTATGGGAAAAACCATCTTCAGTTCCCCTGTAACGTGGAGGAAAGTATCTCTCTCTCTCATCTGAAAGACTGGGGCACTAAACTATTAGGTGTCTGACTGTCAATGGTACCAAGCAGTCGTTACAATAAGGCTGATGATCCCCACTCATCAGAAAGCCATGTGTCATTTTTGTATTGCATATTCTAAGCCGACTGAGTATTACTTCCCTTTGCCTAGTCATTGATGAATACTTCCAAGGAAAGATGGTGGTAGCCATTTCTTTCATTTTTTGGTTTTCTAGCTCCCATGCAAATTTCCAGGAATCAAGAAACGCTGATTTAATGACAGGATACATATCATTTGTAGGGAGTGCACATCTAGCTATGTTACTTTGGTTGACAGCTGTTTTGGCAAGTGAGTCTGCTACTTCGTTTACCTGCCAACACCGACATGTGCAGGGGACCAACAGGAAAGAATACTTTCCTTCTACCACTAATCTTAAGCAACTGAAGCCACTCTAAAATTTCAATAACAATAGGATGGAGTGAATTGAAATGACCAATAGCTTGCAAGACACTCAGTGAATCGCAACATAAAACAAATTGTTCTCCAGAATGACAAGCAATCTATTTAAGGCCAGTTAGGATTGCATAACACTCTGCTGTAAAAATGGATGCCTGATCTGGTAGCCTTCCACTCTTATTAAAATTGGGAAATACAATTGAGGAAAGTAAGATGGGATAAAGAGAATATGAACGGAGGTGCAGTCAAAGGAGTATAAGGGGGTTGAAGCTAGAGGCCGAAGGGACGCTGCAAAGGACCTGAAGCATTACCCACAGTGGGAGCAGGTCCTGGTCAAGTCAGCTGGCCACTTGTGGGCACCAGAGGACTTGAAGGATCCGGGCCTCCGAGGATGAGACCTTTGAGACGGGAGGGTGAAGAGAACTTGAATATTGGTGAAAGTGAAAACACACAAATGACAGGCATTTGTTATCCTTTAAAGGAATCAATATTAAACTTTGACTTACAGTCATATAACAGATATCTTGAAATCAAACGTTAAATAAAGAATATTAAAATAGTAATGTCCTCCTATGAGTGAATAAATACGTTATACAATATGCAGCCTTTCCTTTAAAGTTATCGAGCATATCAGTTTAATAATAATAATAATAATAATAATAATAATAATAATAATAATAATAATAATAATAATAATAATAATAATAATAATAATAACAATAACAATAACAACAATAATAATAATAATAATAATAATAAATAATAATAATAATAATAATAATAATAATAATAATAATAATAATAATGTCAAAAAATTCAAAGAACAGTTTTGCATTTAACCTTGCAAGTTAATCATATTCGATGGCTATCTCTGACTGCCACCAGAGAGAGAGAGAGAGAGAGAGAGAGTGTGTCTCAGACGCCTCTCACACCGTCAGCAGTTTAAAACCAGGTCCCAAACTGTCATAATGAAGCCATAATTATGATTTAGGTCTGATTTACATTTCAAACATATAACATAATAAAAAAAAAGTATTTTTACACAAGTATTAAGAGTCGAAAGTGCTTCCTCCAAGTATTTGCTTTGAGTATCAGCATTTGACGATGGACACAAGGAATTAAAAGTGTCGTATTTAGGACCCTGAAATAAAATACCTTATTTGAACAGATAACTTGACAGCTGGCATACTCACGACCTTGGGAAAAGGCGACTGAAATCGTTCTCTCTCTCTCTCTCTCTCTCTCTAACCCCCTCTCTCTCTCTCTCTCTCGCTCTCTCTCTCTCTCTCTCTCTCTCCAGCAAAACCTTCTTCAAACAAGTGTCCAATGTCTCCCTTCCCCTCAGAACTGGCCGTGACAGAATTCCCGGGGACTTCTACACAGCAAATCCTTCTCTCTCTCCCCTTCCTTCCCAACTGACAGCCATTAAATACTTCGTCACTTTCTCTCTCATTCTCTTACACTTATGATTTCTGATTCTAAAGAAAAGGAATGTAAAGTCTTAAAAAGTATAAATGATGCTCAAGTCTAAAAGTCTCAAAGATATTAGAGTCTCACAAAGTCCAGTTTAAGTTCAAATCTTAAAAAGTCTAAATGATGTTCACCTCAAAATGCCAAAAAGTTTAAATGATTTTCACGTCTTAAAAATTCTAAATGATGTTCATCTTAAAACCTCCAAATGCGTGTTCAAGTCTTAATAAGTCTAAAGGCTGCTCAAGTCTTACATTGTCTATACTAAGTTAAAGCCCTAAAAATTGTAAATAAAAACCTAAAATAAAGTATTAACAATTTAAATAATGCCATAAGTCTTAAGAAGTTCAAATGATCTTCCAGTCTTAAGTCTAAATGAGGCTCAAGTCTTAAAAACTGTAACAGATATTCAAATATTAAAAAAGTCTAAATGATATTCAAGTCTTGAAAAGTGTAAATGATGATAGTCTTAAAAATTCTAAATGTTGTAATTCTCGAAAAGTCTAAATGATGTTCAGATCTTAATAAGTCTAATGGTTGTTCGAGTCTCGAAAAGTTTCAATGATGTTTAAGTTTCGAAAAGTATACATGATGATGAGGTCTTAAAAAGTCTAAATGATGTTCAAGGTTGAAAGGCGCAACAGGAGGAAAACCTTTTGCAGTTGAAGCACTATGAAACAACTGCCAAGAGAGGGTTTAGGAAAGCCAGGAGGAGGAAAGAGAATATGAACGAAGGTCCAGTCAAAGGAATGAAAGGGGCTGCAGCTAGGTGATAGGGAAGGGACGCTGCAAAGAACCTCAAGTAATGATGCCTACAGTCCACCGCGTGAGGTGCACTGATGGCACTATCCACATACGGGATGGAGACTGAACAATGAAGATGTTGATCTGTAAAATTCGCCGAAAAATAAGTTCATATCACAAAGTCTTGACAGAAAAAGATCTTCAGAGTAACAACTCCAAATCCAGGACAGAGGCACCAGGATATCGCCCTCCTGGTTTCCGTCCCAAATATCCAGCCTAACTGTCAACTGGACGGGAACTGAAGGTTGAAACCTCCTACAGACAGAGAGAGGTACTGGCAGTCCATATCGGGAAATGACTTAACGAGCGGGAAAAAAAATCTTGAATACATTGTCAACTTAGAATGTCGGTTTTGAAAAGGACTCCTGGCCTTAGTGGGAGGAATTACAGACTGAGCTTCCCCTCTGTGTGAGGTATTTCCAAGCTATACTTAATTCGATATCAAACCCTATTTGTGGTTTAATGTACTGGATACGAACTAGCAAGCGCATAAGTGAGAAACTCTCTCTCTCATGCAATCACTTTCACGGAAGAAAAATGTGATCAATATTAACCCACAAAATCATCTTCGATAATTAGCAAATACCTGTTTAAGTACAAACACCTTTGCATCCAAGTATAAGTCAATTACTTTACTTCCTTAATGCATATCCATCGCTACATTTGAACCCGGGCAAATAATGTCTTGTTCTGACCTCCTTCCCAAGGGTTTCATGACCTCATTAGGCGTCGTCTTGATTTACCTCGGAGTCATTTGTCTAGACGCCTGGCCGAAGGGAAAGTGGTGTCTCTCTTTATACACTTGGGTTCCCTGGTGATAAGTGCGCTCTCTCTCTCTCTCTCTCTCTCTCTCTCTCATTCTGTACGATCGCATAATCGATTACCTAAAAGTTGTGTATAAAATCGTACTTTCTCTCTCTCTCTCTCTCTCTCTCTCTCTCTCTCTCTCTCTGGGAATCCAACACAACTGTTCATCAGATTGATTTGATGAAAATTAGGTGCCAACCAATCACTGGAGGGCATGATCTGTCAAGACAGCGAAACGAGGGAGTTGGTGTGGTTGGACAGCAAAATCATGAGCTCCAGAAACTATATGAGATGAAGTACATGGGTCTAAAACTGGAATTGGTCAGAAAATCCCCCATTTGCATTAAGAATTCACAGTTAGAGAGCTAGACAGCAGATTGAAGAGAGGAGGTGAAAACGGAAGTAAGTAAAAGGCTAGAAAGTGGGCGCAGCTGGTGGCCTGAGGGACGCCGCACCCACGAGACTGCAACTATCTACATAGCTACACTCACGTAGCTTCAACTGTCCACACGGAGAAATAAAGCGAATATTCAGTCCAATCTCAAACAGGCCTAAAACCTATCAAATAGCAAGAGAGGCCTCATCCTTACAGACAATTAGTAGCCTTTATTATGAGACTCAGATAAACACTCACACGAATGGAGTGTTTTTAGACGTCGCTTCCACAGATCCTTTGTTTAATCTAACACAGTAGTGGGCACCGATGCCAGTTAGATCAAGATGAGTACTTTGTAAATATTCGCGTGACGGAAAATTTGTGTTCGACATTAGATCGCTAAATTTACATTATAATTATTTATTTAAGTACAGTGAAACATTTAAAATGAGGAACTTTTGATTTACAAATGGTGAAAACATATAATTTTTATTAAGAGCATTTAAGAGGAAATTAAATTAAGTAGAAAAACAGAAAAGGAAGTGATTTCAGATGTTAAAGACTGCATCAGGAACAAGAGCCCGTGCTTTATTATGTCAAAAGTAGTTTGAAATATTCATGATGAGTTTTCAGACATCCATACAAATCCTTTACTTTATAAATCGTTATCACAAAGCGAACATTCGCTTCTTGAAGTGGCACTTGGGAGCTAAAACATCTTGTGCGTTTGTGATTTTCACCTGAGAGAGAGAGAGAGAGAGAGAGAGAGAGAGAGAGAGAGAGTCTTCATGTATATAATAGACAGATAAGATTAATTACAAAATAATAAGGCAATTATTAGATGAGAGAGAGAGAGAGAGAGAGAGAGAGAGAGAGAGAGAGAGAGAGGGAGAGAGAGAGAGAGAGAGAGAGAGAGAGAGTGTCTGCATGTATATAATAGACAGATAAGATTAATTACAAAGGAATAAGCCATTTACTAGATCAAATGAGAGAGAGAGAGAGAGAGAGAGAGAGAGAGAGAGAGAGAGAGAGAGAGAGAGAGAGAGAGAGAATCTATCTTCAAAACAAGGCGTGACACAAAATAATGATAAAAAATAAATACAATAAATAAAAAAGGAAAGGAGACAACAGCATAATTTTTAAAATGAGAAGAAAAAAGAAAACTAAATAAAAAATGGGCACAGTCAACTTTAATCGAATAGTCCTTTATTTTCGGTTCCTTTTGATCAGGATTTTTGGGGGAAGCGGCACAGGACAGGAATCAGGTCTCCGATAAGAAGACAGGATCAACTTTTGTTTCAGTGTTTTTTCTCTCTCGTTTTTCAAAATTTTTTATTCATTTTCTATTTTTAAGGACGTGATACACACACTCTCTCTCTCTCTCTCTCTCTCTCTCTCTCTCTCTCTCTCTCTCTCTCTTTTTAACGAGTTTATAATGACCATTCAAAGAAGAAGCCATCCCTTTTCTTATTATGGTTTCTCACAGAAGCCTTCATACAAGATTGTTCCCCCAATGAAATATGGAAGCAGTATTGGCCATATTCTATATAAGGTTTTTTTTATGAGTTTTATAACATAAATCTATACAACGCTACGACAAGGCCAACTTCTCCTCTCTCTCTCTCTCTCTCTCGTCTCTCCGTCTCTCTCTCTCTCTCTCTAGGAAGTTCGTCCACGCCTCTCATTACCAATTATGAATTAACTGTAGACTTGTTACACGAATGACTAGCTTTGCAAACAAATATATAAATAATGATACAAATAATTTATAAAAACAGACTAAATAAACAAGCGAAAAATAACTAAATGAATATATGAATCAATAAATAAATAAATCAGAAAGCAAGTAGTTCCTTTTACATCTCCGTCACCCTGGTTCCATAATATACCTACGGCCTCTGACGAGAGAGAGAGAGAGAGAGAGAGAGAGAGAGAGAGAGAGAGAGAGAGAGAGAGAGAGAGAGAGAATTTCGTTTCAACCTCTATATGGCTTCCAAGCATCAGTATATTAGGCTTCAGCAAAGTTATAAATAAAGTATTATTTTGGCACTGAAATATCGCATAGGCTTACATGGATTTCAAATTGGAAAATAAAGACGTGTAATGATAATTCAAAAGCGTCATAAATGAAAAGCGTCAGGATGCCGGTGATGTAAGAAACTTGACTAGTATTTACTGAACCTAGTAAAAGTAAGTAAATATCAGTATAACAGGTATTTCAGTGAACCGTATAGCTTATTCAAAAATAGAACCAAACATTACTTCTCCAGGTATAAAACAACTCAAGGCTTTGATGTAAACAATATCATGACCACAAAATAGTGAGTACGTGAAAGACCAGATCTCAACTACTGCGTATCCTATTTCCAGTAAGTTTGTCACTGTAGGATCTCATCCTTCTTTCAGAGTAGTCTAGGACGAAGATTCGTTGGCAACGCTGCCGTTTGCATCTGAATCTCCCTCGGAACTCTTCACCCAACACTTCGGTCCAATTCCCTTTACAATTTACTTTCCATCGAGTGTTTTGTTTCGAGTGTTTTGTCAAGTTCTATATTGAATATCTGACTCTTTTTGGTTCTGTTTCAACTGCGGTTGGGATACATTTCGAATTAAATATCAGGAAATGAAGAGGCATTTGATCGTCGACCCCAATCGTGTGAAAGCCATTTTGGTAAAGCGAACCACAACTCTCTCTCTCTTCTCTCTCTCTCTCTCTCTCTCTCTTCTCTCTCTCTTCCTCTCTCTCTCTCTCAGTGAGGGAAATGTTCATATATTTCAAAGCCAGGCATCGTAATGAACATGTCCGTTGTTCACAAAGCTACTGGCTTGTATATGTATTCAACTGGTCTTACAGTTTTTTGTTCCAGTGATATTTAAAGTAAATTTCACACCTTGATTGGGACTGCGCATCAAATTATTCGACTGCATATCAGACTCTTCTACAAAACAGGAAATGTTACCATTTAAAATATTTGCCACTTAATTCCAAAAATTCAATGCAAAAAGAACTGAAAGCTAAACTCAATCGGAAGTTCATAAATTTCTAATTATTTCAACTAATCCTTGTAATACAAAGCTGGTTGTGTGAATTCAATCTAATTTTTTTATGGCAAAACATGTTCCCCTAAACATAATTGTTTAAGCGTCAGACTAACAGTTTTTATCTCCATAAACCGTTCCACACTATACTCTGTTTTTTTCATCTGTCCATCCCCATCCCCCTGTGGTGTTTTTGTATGGTAACACTGCGTCCCGGGCTTTAGATAGTTACACTATTTGTAAGTTTAGGTAAATAAAAGGATATCTGGGTGTAACATTTCCAACTGAAAAGTGTTTAATATTTACTGTATGCGAATTACTCCGTTAATATTCGAACTAGGATATTATTATAATCGTTGAATGTAAGCTAAATGTAACTATCTAAAGCCCGGGACGCAGTGTTACCACACAAAAACACCATAGGCGGATGGACAGATGAAAAAAACAGAGTATAGGTCTACGATTCCTTCAACAAACCAAACAGTTATTTCCAGGAGCTCAAATTGAAGTTTTTCATTATTTTTTTCAAGAAAATTAATAAATTTAAGCAAAATCTGTCTCGTGACGAAGACTGCAATTTCATTAGTACTATATTCGCTCACTGTAGGTTAACTTTTCCCTTTAAATAAATCGTTGGTAAATATTAGTAGCATATCCGTTAAATCAAATAGATATTATATCGTAAAAATCAGAGAAAAAGGTTTGAAATTATGAAAACAATTCAGGAAATAAATGAAATTCGTCTCAAAAACCAGAATCTTGCAACAAACGTCAGGGGACCATACAGGTGTCACTGGCTCCTAAATATGGCTCCTCAGGCAACAAAGTCAACACCACGAACATCAACCAACTTTTTCCATTATGTCAAGTCGCCATTGAAGCTGAGATAAAGGAAAACAGTTTTGTACAAAAAAGAAAAAAGAAAAAGAAAATGGACATCATGCATTGTTCCAATGAGAGAGAGAGAGAGAGAGAGAGAGAGAGTCAACAGACGTAAGTCCTTAGGAATTAGTCTATACGAGCATTATCTTATACCAATTAAAAACGGGATGGCCTCGACGAGATTTAATAATCATGCAGATGCCCCTCTTCCCCTCTAATAATAAACTGTCGAAAATGAGTAAATGGGGGTGGGGACGGTGTTACATCCTCACCCCCACCCCACCCCAAAGATCATTTTAACACATTTATCCAATTCTCCTTAACCTGCTTTTAAAGGTAGTAAGAGCACAAACATGATAACAAAAAGTTTCTTGTAAATGCAGTGGGTTTTACCCCAGTTGTTAAAGAGTTAAGGTCTTAGTGACAGTAAAGCGTTCTATAGTAATAATCACGTAACTTTTAACCATTTCAGAGTTACTGGAACGAACAAGATACGTGTATACTGAATCGTGGGTACAATATCAGCAAATATATATACAAAACATTATTATTTTTATTATTATTGTTATTATCATTATTATTATTATAAAACAAGCTCCCATTCGTAGTTTGCAGGTTAGCGCTAAACTCTCGCCATTGGTTTCAGCCAATTAAAAGCTAAGTTAAAAGGATCAAGACCGTCGTCACGCAAAAATGAGCCTTTACACCGACAATAATGGTGAACTAATACAAAACTAAATCTATTTACCGCCCTTCAACCGGCTATGAAACATACAAATGTTTAATTAAGGTTGTATATAGAAGAATCTGTATTTGAAATAAATGTACTGAGCCATACACTGTATTAGTCCTTCCAAACATCTGTCGTTTGCATATTCCAGATGTCCAATTAAAGCAGGCTTTTTTATACCCATTAATAAATTTGGTTAAAGGCCAGTGATGCTATGAGGAAAAGTAATCTAACCTAACCAACCAACTGGTTAAACAATCCTGTCTCTAAAACATAGGCCTAGGCTTGGCTTAGCCCAGGACTGTCAACCAGAAAACCAATAGATTAATTAACCACTGCAATAAATGGCTGTCTATACTCATTTAGTCTCAATACCAAATTAACATCTAACGACAAAATTACACTGCCCATTTAAATAAGAAAAAAAAAAAAAATAAAAAAATAAAACAGGCCAACCAATCGTAGATCTGAAACATTAGTCTAAGCCTGGCTTACCCAGGAGCGTCATTAATTTCACAACCAGTGGACTGAGCAGACTCAGATTAATCAATAATAACAAGTAATTGACTGTCTATGCATATATTAAAGTTTCAAGGCCTCAAGTTTAATATCTAAACAGAAAGTACAACTGAAATAAGTAACAAACAAAGAGGTTAATCAATCCTGTCTAGAAAACATCGGTCTAGGCTTGGCTTGGCATAAGCACATTTTACAATTTAAATTTTAAAATGAAAAGTTTTAAGGTGAAAATGCTGTTGAATTAAACTAACACCGTTCGACAATCTGTTTTTAGGCTCAGCCAAAAATACGTCATTCACATGAAAACCAATGGACACATCATACTCAGACAATTCAATAACAACATGTAAAAGGCTGCCTATCAAATATTACGCTTTCAAAGCGTCAAATGTAATGTTTAAATACGAAAACACAACTGAATTAACCTACAAACCAAGATGTCGACCTATCATGTCTCGTAAACATGGGCCTAAGTTGGTTTGGCCATACTTCAAATCTAGTATAGGTACACAATTCTTATTATTCAATAACGACACGAAAAAAGGATGTCAATATATATGTTTTACAACATGAACCATAAAATTCACGTTTATAAAGAAAATGCAGCTGAGAGAACTGTCACCATAGGAGGACCAACCACCGGTTGCACTGGAGCGAAGATGCGACTTCCCTCAGAGCACTCGATCATTTCTAATTTATCTCGTAAAGCAGATTAATCACAGCTCTCGAATACTCTAAAAACTATTACCGGCATGAATTACGCTTCGGAGTTCATTATTCACACACGGAATTAACAGGACGACCGGAAGTACACGCACACACACAAACACACTCCCATAGACACACTACGAAGAACGTTGACACATCGTGCATCTGGCACGTCGCCTTCTTCCACCTTCCTCCGTTGAGCAAACGTCAGTCGTTAAGTTTTTAAATAATTTACTTAAAAAAAACTTACATAATTATGCTTGTTGTTTTATAGGAATATCATAAATTAATTTTTCACGCTATTTCTTTTATTCTGTCGTATTAATTAGTCTTTTTATTTAATTATCTAGATTGTAATTTAATTAATGGCCTTTCGGCTATCTTCAATAGAGGTGTTATAAACGTATTTCACCACTGACTTCAAGTATGACCTTGACCCTTGCACCCTGCCCCTTTAATGCTGGATCATCATCGCCCCTTAATTACATGCACGCAGTTTAAAGCTTTTACTTTCAAAGACATTTGGAATTATAGGTTACATAAACTGTATGTCAGTTTCCAAATAGTCTTGGAAGTTCAAACGGGAACATTGATTAATTAAAGTGGAATTTTGTTATACTTCGCGTAACTTTTCAAACTTCCTACGAGAGAGAGAGAGAGAGAGAGAGAGAGAGCTAGAGAGAGAGAGAGAGAGTTATTCAGAATGTTTTAGTATTACAATAGTTAACAACGCCTTATACATGTTGTTTATAGGCCTATCACCACCTAGTTAAGAGAGAGAGAGAGAGAAAGAAAATGTTTTCGTATTTTAACTACTTTAACCTTGCCTATGTCTATTGCACACTTTTTATAGGCCTACCACAACTATAGAAAACAATTAAAATTAAAAACTCAACTGCAATTATTTAACCCACCTGTGCTAAAGAAAGCAACGTTAATATAAGTGAAAAATATAAACGATAAAATTAATTAAAAAATCTAGTAGTGAAAGTGAAATAAAATGAATAAATAAATAAGGCAGCCGACCGGAGTCTGTCTCTAAACCATAAGGTGAGCGTCAGGTCACGTGACCTTGATCCCACAGATCTGGATTCTTTACTAAAATATATAAATAATAAATATTTTTATTTTAAATCCTTCAACTATACAAATCGGGTTCTAAAACAAATAAAAAATATAAAATATAAAAAAAAAACGAACCCCGTAAATTGCTAAAGTCAAGTGCAAGTTAAGGCCAGCTTAATCCCAAGCAACAACCGCTGGATTCAATCCCTCAGCAGTTATCGCTTGATAATGTCCTGTGGATCATGGAAGAAACGTCGCGTTGTAGAGAGAGAGAGCGAGACGAGAGAGAGAGAGAGAGAGAGAGAGAGAGAGATGAGAGAGAGAGAGAGAGAGAATTGTATAAGCAATAATAAACCAAATGACTCAACCGAATTTTACCATCCCATTTGGTGCGTTGCTCGCCAGTCTAAGCAACAACGAGAAAGCCGTCATCAGAAAAATAGAGAAGACTCTACAAGATTAATAGGTGCTGAAGCAGCAATTATTTTTAAACAAATAATATAATAATTAATTCATTCTGGCAACACCCTACCTTGTATATGCAAAATTATGACAGAAACCGGACACATTTCCCTTCTTGTAACAATAAAAGATTTGTTAAGTTTTTTAGTTTTTTCCAAGCCTTTAATATGATCCGTGGATCTTGGTCGACCTTTCATAAAATAATCACCAAAATCTATCTGGAAATTTTGGCTTAATACTTTTCACAGAGAGAAGAGAGAGAGACGTACCAAGTAAATTCAAATTTGACGCATGGGGAGTCCAATCGGATCCCACTTTTCATCTGAAAAAAAAAAAAAAAAAAAAAAAAAAAAAAAAATATATATATATATATATATATATATATATATATATATATATATATATATATATATATATATATATATATATATATATATATCAACGGTAGCTACTTTCCAATGAAGGCCCCTGTTACAAATTGAATTTTTTTATTGAAAATATTATATATGTGAATTACATGAATTCGTACGATTCTCATAAAATTACGAAACTGACTCGAAGTATTTGAGTGAAGAATCTGTTGAATGAAATAAAAATATTTGGAAATTAATAAAGATTTACCCAAAGCCTAAATTAAAGACACCATTTTGTTGTCAGTCCATGAAGAGGTCGTAGAGACGAGGTTTGTCTGTGAGGAAACAAAAGACGGAGGACACACGACGTCCAGAACTTCCCTGACCTTGAACAAACAGAGAATGACGTCACGTCTCCTCATATGGGAAAAAGATGTGAAATTCCTTGGTTCAACTCCCACTGACCAAATACCCGCTTTTTTTTCTTGCTTTTTTTTTTTTTTTTTTAGGAAATGGGTGTTAGCTACACCGTTTGCCTTCCTCTCAGGGATTGGAACTTACATGAGAGCGTGATGCCCTTAAGATAAACTATATTCTTGGAACTGAACCTATTCCAGGGAATACCTTCGCTTGTTTGAATACCATTACGTACAAGAGATGCGTCATTCCTTTTAGATCATATTAAGAGAGAGACGATATTCCAGTCGACACGATGCTTTTTTCACCTTTCTGAAAAAGCTAAACATCTAACTCACGTGTTTATGTGTGTGAATGTTGACGTTCCTCTCTGCCGCTGCTTCAAGACAAACACGACTGCAGGTGCTCGTAAGCATTTGCATAAGTATTTGCATACAAACTGGAGGTTAGGATTCCAGGATTCCAAGATCCATGAATCCAGGAGCCTTTAACGGCGTAGAAGAAAAACAAACATCAACAGAAACGCAGTGTCAAGCGAAGGATTCCAATATCCTTCCATATCACTGCTACTTCATTCTGACGACCTTCCTAAGTCGGTATAAAAAATAATCAGTTTCTCATTCAACGAAATTTTAGGCTAAAAACCAATCACCAGGGAGGGAACACACTCGGCCACTCACCGCTTGAGACAGTGAAAGGAGGGAGTTGGAGAGGTTGGACAGCAGGATATAGAGCTCAAGAAAATAGAGGAGATGAGGTCCAAGGATCTAAAAACTGAGAGAAAATCTCAAAGTTGTATTAAGGAGTGATAGTTAAAGATGCTGGACAGCATGACTGAAGGAAGGCTAAAAAGTGGCTCAACAACGCTAATGACACTACCAACATTATATTAGAGATTACTTATTCATTGCTGACCAGATTCAGTTAAAACAATGGATTTTGAAGCCTTTGTTGATATAGACGATTCCAGAAGAATATTCGCCAAGAAAAAGGAAGTTAGTAATTATTAGTAAATCTTATATTTATTAAACAAAATTATTTCTTACGAAAACACTACTCAAACTACAAAAGCATTACAGACCTCATTCATTACAACATTACTAAGGAGAGTTCAAAGTCAAGCACTGACATATGAAGTTCCTTGCGCGCATAAACCAAGATAAAAAAAACAGTGGACGAACTGATAAAGGAACTTAGATATGATACGTTATAAAGTGGCTAATACTGTGGACGCTTTCTGAAATGACCTTCTTCCTCTCAGGAGCGAAAAACAAACAAACACACGCACTTGAACACACTTTATAAACTTTAGCAGAGCATCTGTCTCATCCATAAGAAATTCTGGTTCACTTCCTCTGGGAAGGAGCCACGAAATCCTCGGAGGCTCTCCTCCGAAGACAAAACAGCGGAAGGGTCGAATAAAGAGGCCGTCACGGGCCTTCTGGGGCCACTGAGGGCCACCACGAGGCCTCAGGAGGATCTGGGGGGGGAGGAAGGAAGGAAAGAAACAGAAAAACAGAAGGCGGCCGTGGAGGAGGAAATTCGTAAGTAGAACTACTTCCAAATAATAGACAAAATAGTTATAGACGCGCTTTGGAAAGGAGCTATTAGATGTAAAACAATTTCTCCAAATTACCTTAAGTTTGCTGTCACTGAGATGAAGGGAAGAGGAGGGAGAGAGAGAAAAGAATGCCGCCAAACATAACGGCCATTATCTTCAAGAGGACGACATTTGTTTGACTTTTTTTTTTTTTTTTAATCTGGCAGCCGGGCCGATAACAAACAACCCACGGTCATCTACATCAATGATTCCTTTGGTGTGAAGTTATGGCTGGTTTACACATTTTCGATTTCTTACGATTTTTGAGCTCAAAAGTTGTAACACAGGCCTAATTTGCCGTTATAAAACTTGAGGCTATGATAATCAGATACCTTGGTTTCTCTGTTAGAAGAGTCTCCTCTCTCTCTCTCTCTCTCTCTCTTCTCTTCTCTCCAGTGGTGTAAAAACTGGAAATGCACAGCGCAGACTACTTAGCAATTAATTGCTTGATTGCCCATTCACCTCCGGCCCCCTGGCGAAAACGATCTTTCATAACTTTGGACGATCGGAATGCTGGGGGAAAAGTAAAATGGCCTTTGCTGATGTGCAGTCCAGTTCAAGTGCAGGATTGTCATCAGTTTATCATTTAATTTCTTTTCTCATTTTTCCATCTAGCCATACTTTCATTTCAGCGCTGAATGATCTTATAAGTCCCAGCGCTTGAGCTATGCCCTAAATTCTAAAATCCATCCAACTATCCATTCACCTCGTATATATAAGCAGTGACAACTTCCACTGCTAAGCAGCCATTATGGGCCGGTCCTCCTCCAACTGAAACTTCTAAAAATCCAGAAATAAAAGTAATTTATACATAAAAAAATAATAATAATACTAATATATAAAGCAGTAATGCTTGATGAGACATTATCATTATTATTATTTCAGTAGATGAAAACTGTTCACATGGAACAAGCACACAAGGACCACCGACTTGAAAGTTCGAGCTTCCAAAGAATGTTGGCATTGCAACCTCCCACCGCGACCCCACACTGCAGCAGTAACAGATCATATACAACGAGAAAAACAACGGTTTAATAACCCAAACTATAAAGAAAGCAAAAAACACAAACCTAAAACCATCCGTTATGCAGGTGACAACATTCTACAAATGAAAAATCCAAAACTGAATGAAGAATGAAAACCTGAGTCTAGAAAATAAAGTAGTTAAAGGCAAAAGTCTCCAATGAGCCAGAACACTCTGGTGACTGACTGACGATTCCCTCTTTCCTTCCCTCTTGTACTACTACCACTGATGATGACCTGTAGCTTTTAAAGCTTCCGCTGACTTTGCTCCAAGCAAAAATCGTTATGGCTGTCGTCTTTATGAAGAACTATCTGAATTCTCTCACAGCCATGGAGCTAACACGATTAAAACCAGTTCGCACGGAGAGAGAGAGAGAGAGAGAGAGAGAGAGAGAGAGAGAGAGAGAGAGAAATTTTTGCACAGAGCAAACTTAAGGCGAGCTTTTTGACTTTCCTTTTAATATAACAACAACTGCGATAATATATAACAATAATAGCATTAATGTCGCATAGATTCGGCAATCCTACAGATTATGGAAAATAATAATAATAATAATAATAATAATAATAATAATAATAATAATAACTAAGAGGGGAAGAGGGAAGGACCACCCCCCCAGAAATTCCTGAAGCCGAACAAAGTAAGAGACTCTGGGAAAACATATGGAGCCAATCCGGTATCACACAACAAACATGCAACATGGCTCCAGGAAGTCAAGGAAGAAGAAACAGGGAGAATAAAACAAAGATTCACAGAGATCACGACAGACACAGTCAGACACCAACTAAAGATGCCAACTGGAAAGCCCAGGTCCTGATGAAGTCCATGGATACTGGCTCAAAACTTCAATGCCTACACCCACAATAGCAGAACAACTCCAGCATTGTATCTCAAATCACCAAGCACCCAAATGGATGACCACAGGAAGAACATCCTTAGTACAAAAAGACAAGGAGTAAGGGAAATATAGCCAGTAACTACAGGCCTATCACCTGCCTACCAATAATGTGGAAGTTACTAACAGGTATCATCAGTGAAAGGCTATACAACTACCTAGAGGAGACCAAACCCACCATCCCCCACCAACAGAAAGGCTGCCAGAAGGAAGTGTAGGGGTTCACAAAAGACCAGCTCCTGATAGACAAAATGCTAATGAAGAACAGTAGGAGAGGAAAACCAACCTAAGCATGGCATGGATAGACTATAAGAAAGCCTTCGACATGATACCACACACATGGCTAATAGAATGCCTGAAATATATGGGGCAGAGGAAAACACCATCGCTTCCTCAAAAATACAATGCGCAAACTGGAATACAATACTTACAAGCTCTGGAATAGACTAGCAGAGGTTAATATCAGGAGAGGGAGGGTCTTCCAGGGCGACTCACTGTCCCCACTACTCTTCGTAGTAGCCATGATTCCCATGACAAAAGTACTACAGAAGATGGATGCCGGGTACCAACTCAAGAAAAGAGGCAACAGAATCAACCATCTGATGTTCATGGACGACATCAAGCTGTATGGTAAGAGCATCAAGGAAATAGATACCCTAATCCAGACTGTAAGGATTGTATCTGGGGACATCAGGATGGAGTTTGGAATAGAAAAATGTGCCTTAGTCAACATACAAAAAGGCAAAGTAACGAGAACTGAATGGATAAAGCTACCAGATGGGAGCAACGTCAACACATAGATGAGACAGGATACAAATACCTGGGAATAATGGAAGGAGGAGATATAAAACACCCAAGAGATGAAGGACACGATCAGGAAAGAATATATGCAGAGACTCAAGGCGATACTCAGCATCAAAACTCAACGCCGGAAATATGATAAAAGCCATAAACACATGGGCAGTGCCAGTAATCAGATACAGCGCAGGAATAGTGGAATGGACAAAGGCAGAACTCCGCAGCATAGATCAGAAAAACCAGGAAACATATGACAATACACAAAGCACTACACCCAAGAGCAAATACGGACAGACTATACATAACACGAAAGGAAGGAGGAGGAGGACTACTAAGTATAGAGGACTGCGTAAACATCGAGAACAGAGCACTGGGGCAATATCTGAAAACAGTGAAGACGAGTGGCTAAAGAGTGCATGGGAAGAAGGACTGATAAAAGTAGACGAAGACCCAGAAATATACAGAGACAGAAAGAAAGACAGTACAGAACAGAGGACTGGCACAACAAACCAATGCACGGACAATACATGAGACAGACTAAAGAACTAGCCAGCGATGACACATGGCAATGGTTACAGAGGGGAGAGCTAAAGAAGGAAACTGAAGGAATGATAACAGCGGCACAAGATCAGGCCCTAAGAACCAGTATGTTCAAAGAACGATAGACGGAAATAACATCTCTCCCATATGTAGGAAGTGCAATACGAAAAATGAAACCATAAACACATAGCAAGTGAATGCCCGGCACTTGCACAGAACCAGTACAAAAAGAGGCATGATTCAGTAGCAAAAGCCCTCCACTGGAGCCTGTGCAAGAAACATCAGGCTACCTTGCAGTAATAAGTGGTACGAGCACCAACCTGAGGGGGTGATAGAAAACGATCAGGCAAAGATCCTCTGGGACTATGGTATCAGAACGGATAGGGTGATACGTGCAAACAGACCAGACGTGACGTTGATTGACAAAGTCAAGAAGAAAGTATCACTCATTGATGTCGCAATACCATGGGACACCAGAGTTGAAGAGAAAGAGAGGGAAAAAATGGATAAGTATCAAGATCTGAAAATAGAAATAAGAAGGATATGGGATATGCCAGTGGAAATCGTACCATAATCATAGGAGCACTAGGCACGATCCCAAGATCCCTGAAAAGGAATCTAGAAAAACTAGAGGCTGAAGTAGCTCCAGGATTGATGCAGAAGAGTGTGATCCTAGAAAAAACGGCACACATAGTAAGAAAAGGGTGATGGACTCCTAATGGAGGCAAGGATTGCAACCGGAACCCCGGACACTATAAATACCAACCCAGTCGAATTGGAGGACTGTGATAGAGCAAAAAAAAAAAAAAATAATAATAATAATAAATATGAACTGGAAATGTGGCCTATCTGCTCCCCGAGGACCGGTCTACCAAGGAGTTTACACTCAATGCACGAGCAATAGGCCTGTTCCTGAAAAATGTGTTCATTTTTGTTTTTTCAGAGAGAAATCATTTTCTTTCTATAATACTAAACATATAAAGAAAGTTAAGGACCGTAGTTATTACGTAATAAACAACTTTGCTGCATACAACATGACACCATGGGAACTAGTTTCTCTACGGCGGACAGCGAGATTTGTTATGTGGCACAAATTATTATTTAATCATTATTTAATCATATGGTTTCACTAACTTCACTTGTGTAAAATAAGTATAGAACCTTAAATTTCCTAATGAAAAACAGGTTTGTGTGACTGACTCTTGAATCCAAAGAAGTCTTCGAAAAAATTCAGAAGGGGAAATCGATAAAATAAAAAAATTGTATTCCTTTCAGAATGACCCAAACCCAGATACAATTTAAAGCGTTTCAGATAAAACTATCTCTCTCTTCCTTCTTTTTCTTTCAAGCAGCAATCTAGAC
Source organism: Macrobrachium nipponense (assembly GCF_015104395.2). NCBI lineage: Eukaryota > Metazoa > Arthropoda > Malacostraca > Decapoda > Palaemonidae > Macrobrachium > Macrobrachium nipponense. The sequence goes on from NC_087214.1 coordinate 24,856,311, forward strand.
GAGGCACAAATGCAATAAAGGATGAAGTGCCATCTTGGGAACGGTTGAAAAAAGGTAAAATAGAAAAAACTGAAACAGAGGCGGAAATATTTTCAGTTTGTCAGCAAAAAGCGTCAACGCTGCAATCTACGTTGATAGAAAATGGGATTCATGGGGGCTTCTTACCATAGTAAAGAAACTGAATAATTATTTTGATTTATTATTGACTTCTTCTGGTTTTGTACAAGACTCCTTTTCTGAAAACAGAAATGATTAAGTAATAAAAGAGTAGGGTCACTGAGTTCGCTACTTCAAGCCAATCTTACTGAGAAAACCTCGTCACAAAAACTTATATAAAAGAAAACGAGTATTACTCAAACTAGACCACGGCCGTGACTAGACCGATATAGAGTTCTTACACACTAAATCATGACTTGCAAATCAATTTCATGCAAACCATTACACACTAAGAGCAGAGATTTACTTAAATAACCTAAATAAAAGACGCTTTTCGAGTTTCACATTTTTGTGACAGCGGAAATCTCTTACTTACGTCTGTGTGTGGATTTCTTCGGTCTCTCAGAGCGATCACGACTCCAGATTGCAGACACACTCGTTCCTGCATTCCAGTTCCTGTGAATCCTGGAAACTTAAATAATTAAACAAACAGATCTGAATACAACCACGAACCCGAAGGACGTAACACAATCAGTAGGATAAGGATTCCTTCGATCCTTAAACATCTTTCACTTCTGACACTTCAGACACCAAGTTTTATTGAGAACGAAACGTTCTCAATAAAAACGGCGTTTCGTGTGGAGAGAGAGAGAGAGAGAGAGAGAGAGAGAGAGAGAGATCCAATTATGAGAAGGCTCGAGGTATAAAAGTAGCCATTGAAAGGAATTTGCAATTGAATACACCGCAGGAAATTCAATTATACCCCGAAGAGGGGGCAATGAGCCCCGGAAGAGAGATACGACGCTTCGAGCCACTGCTACAAGTACGCTCGTACAGAAATAACGAAATAGTCAAGATATAGAGGAGGAATTCTCCGGTACGAGAACAAACCCGAGGAATATCGAGAGGTCCCGGGGGCTGATGGTCGCACAATGCATGTTCTGTGACAGCTCAGGTGAGAGATGCTGGTCATGCTACCCACCAAACATTGAAAGGTGAGGATATTCGAGAGAGAGAGAGAGAGAGAGAGAGAGAGAGCCCAGGTTGTATACGGAGGCTCTACGAAATTGAGGAAGTCTACAAGGAAATTACTCCTGGCCCATTTGTTTTGGGCAGGGTTCACAAAATTCCTGTTCCGAAAATATTCATAGCCAGAGAGAGAGAGAGAGAGAGAGAGAGAGAGAGAGAGAGAGAGAGAGAGAGAGAGAGAGAGAGCCCTGCTGTTAATCTGTACCAAACCTTGTAGAAGTATGAGTATGAAACTGGATAAAAAAGAAACTAATAACAGGAATTGTAAAATTAGAACACCACTCCAGAAAAATCATCTGAATTCACCTTGACCTTTGACCTTTCCCTCCACAGAGCATAATGTTTCCTCATCAAAAAGCAACAGAGAAGAAAAATCTAAGAAAAAGCGTAAAACTGTGTTACACTTTACTTGCTCCATCTGGCCCAGCGATCCTTAAGACTCCTGGCACAGATTGTAACCACAATAACAATCAAATAGTAAAGAATCCCGAAACCCACATCCACAATCAGTTGTAGATATTACAAAGTCAACGTGTAGGAAACACTTGAAAACATGTCAGAAACACTCCTCAACATGTCTGCAACTATTGTTAAGTCAACATATCATAGACACTTTCCAATATGTCACTAACATTTTTTAACATGTATGCAACTATGTCGTAACACTTGGCAACATGTCATCAACACTTGAAATGTCTGCAACACTTGGCAAAATGCCACCAACATTTACATGGCTTTAACAACCACTAGAAAGTTAATTGAATTCAAGTCCCGTCCCGACCTTAGAACCGAATGAACGGGAACAGAAACAGGCGAGGATAATAAACAGTCAAGGACTTTGGGAGGGTCCCTCACCTTCCACGAGGACCAAATTAACCAGACAGGCAATTAGAAAGCGCTCTCTCTCTCTCTCTCTCTCTCTCTCTCTCTCTCTCTCTCTCTCTCTCTCGGCCTATAACACTGACAGAGGTCGGAGTCTTGGCCGAGTGTTTTGAAGTTGGCTCATGACTGGAGGACATCAAACAGGGCCTGACTGCAGGTGATCCAATGGGGAACAGACTGATGGGGGAAGGGAAGGGAGGGTTCACTATCTAAGGATAATTGAACTTTTTATGAAGAAAACTGATATATGTGATTTATTAAGAGAATATTCAGGTGACAGAAACGGATTTACATGTGTCCGTTGCTTAGGGTTACGCAACCTTTCTCTTTCTTTTTTTATTTTCTTGACAAGAGGCGTTAAGAAAAGACGTTTATCGAAGTCGCTCTCTCTCTCTCTCTTCTCTCTCTCTCCTCTCTCTCCTCTCTCTCTCTCTCTCTCTCTCCCGAATTAAGCACAAAATGGAAAACAAACAGGGCAATACAATAGTTTTTTTTTCGCTTCAGTATTAAAAATTCGTGAAACAAATGGCTAATGAACTTCAGAACCTTATCAAACCTGGAGGATGAGGCTGCTAGTTCCTCGCCCTCACGCACAGTCAAAGGAATTGGTGTCAGGTGTTCATGGGCGATACCCCATCCAAATACTGGCCAGACATATTTCCTTTATTTCACTGATTAGAAAACAATTATCTAGGAGGTAGGGATATTTTCCATAAGAGACCTCGATGTTGCAATATAAATATATTAATGATTCCATATCATGGAAAAATCCAGATACCAAGTCAGACAAATCATAAGATGAAGATAAGAAGAAATAACAGAATAAGATCAAAATTAAACAAAAATCGAAATCTCCAAAAGGAGATGGGTCCAAAAGCCTTCCCCTACCTAAAAATAAAATCCCTTAAAGAGGAAACAGGATCTGGTTAGGAAAAAAAACCACTAAAGTCAAATGATTTGTAGATTTAATTGAAATCCGGAAAAGAAAGAGTTAGAAAAAAAAAAAGAGAAGCAATCACATCCACATGATTGGTTGCAATGGTTCAATTGCAACGCAATTTCCAGCATCAAAATGTGATCGTTTAGGACGCTTAGGCCGAGAGGAATTGCACTGTCACGTCAACAATATAACGCTAAATTCTCTAGTATTGAATTCTGGTACTGTCCATCACACTATCCCCACTCTCCACTCTGATACACTTTGGACAATAGTGGTTTTAAAAACACAGCAAATGCCCCAGTACGTGATATGTCCCACCCCAAGAAGAATTTTTGTCTGTCTTCATGTATCGATTGCAGATGATAACTGATCCTCACCAAACTCTTAGAAGGAACCCAAAGTCCTTCCCACGGAGAGGGAGGAGCCCAAATCAAAGGGGAGAGAGAGAGAGAGAGAGAGAGAGAGAACAATACAGTATATTCACCAATCTAGAGAACAAATTCTTTTTCTCTCACTAGATATCTGTGTAGAGAGAGAGAGAGAGAGAGAGAGAGAGAGAGAGAGAGAGAGAGAGACTCACCATTGCTAATCAGCAAAGACTGAAAAACTCTTATTAGGGCGGAATTGGAGAAAGGATTCGAACGAGCTAATCAATCCGCGAAAGGAAAACTCTGAATTAATCTCATGATTCTCTAAGGAAGAATTTAAAGCACAATGCCGCTGTGTCACTGGGACCAATCAGAGGACAGGACTGTTAATCAGGTTGTAATTCTTTGATAAAAAGATAAATGATCTATAAAGCTACTCAAATATTTATTTTTCGAAGAAATTCAAGATTATTAACGACACTAGAAATTCTGTTCTAAGTATTTTGGACAGAGTTCGTGATTGAATGGGTCCAGTCTCTAGCACAGTAGCTCTTATAGAAGTCCCAGGCTTCGAATGAGTTTCTCTGCACCATTACGCACATCTTTTGGAACCCTGAAGAAGAAGAACAAGAAGAAGAACAAGAAGAAGAAGAAGAAACTACTTAGCTAAGCAAAGAGACAGACAGACGAACGACAAAGTCGTAACATGATTGTCAGCAACAAACGACCTGATTTAGAAGCAAGGAGCTTTTGAAACCATATCATCAAAAGGTTCATTGAAAGCTCTCTCTCTCACTCTCTCTCTCTCTCTCTCTCTCTCTCTCCTAATATAAGCTCATAAGCGAGCGTCAACATTCAAGAGCGCTGCCTGGGGGAGACAGCGCCAAGGTTTCACAGTGAATGAAAAGATACTGCTCATTTTTTTTTAACAGCCTTGGAAAATGGAAAAAAAAATGGTATATAGAAACGAGGAGGAGGAGGAGGAGGAGGAGGAAGGAAACTCATGCATAAGGGATGAAGAGGCCTCTCGGCGTCGCTTCAAGATGAAAAAGCGAAGAACCAAAGCGTCATGAATAACTAAGGAGCTTCAGAGTTAGTTCAGGTAGACAGAAAAAAAACCATATCCAACCTTGCCTTCTGTCAGGAAAGGGGCAAAATGTATAAAAACTTTACTTGTGGAGTAAAAAAATTTAGGTTTTTATGAAGGAATTCAAGAGCGGAGACCGAGACAGACTGAAGAGGAAGGGTAGAGACTGAAGGAAATAACGGGAAAAATAAAAGATGTGAATTGAATGTGTCTACATTCGTGTGACTGATGGAATGTCTACATCATCTTCGTTTGGCTGATTTTAAAAATTTTATTTCAATCTTGCCTGGAATATTCGATTAATATAAAAACAAACAATAAGTTCAATAAAACTCTGCGTTGCTATAATCCTCCCAACAAATCTGAACTAAAAATTGATAGCTATAAAGATTTATATCAATAGTAGACGCTGACACAACCCTCTCTCACCTTCAATCAACTGTTGACACAGGGGGGAGGGTGTTGGCCACACTGTTGTCGTTTCCACCTGAACTGGCACCTGACCCTTTCATGTCTTACAAGAATAATTGCCCGAATTATATTCTATTTCTATTTCGTTTGATTCTGAAAAGGGTTTCAGCTTTGCACCGAGTGTTTGGGGTACCCAAATACTGTGCCCCAAAAATTTTATTTCGGAAACTTTAATTGTTTTTGCCGTTTCATTCACAGTTTTAATATACATTTCAATTTAATATCACCCGAACAAAGGTTGCGTTTCATCGCCGCACCTTGATCGTCTTTTGTTTGGTTACGTGAGAAACTTGATGAAACAAACGCTCCATGACAACAAAGTCACCCTCTCTCTCTCTCTCTCTCTCTCTCTCTCTCTCTCTCTCCTCTCCCTCTCTCTTCTTTGTTAAAGGCTATGTTATGTTTGATAGTTCACACAGATATTGGACTGAAAACTTACTCTCATTTACATAATCAGTGGAGGTAAACGTCTTGATCGGTCGGTCAGTTTTTAATTACAGACTTTAATATGCTCCTTCCTGCTTTGTGTTCAAGACTTTTAAGCATTTATGAGTCTGCACAACATTTAATTTGTAGTGATGTTCTTTCGTGTTTTCTACCTACGAAAGATTTATAAAAACAGAAATAGAAAGCCACAAAGGCCCGACGATATATATAAAAACGTGAAATAGATTTAAATACACGAAAGAGAAAATATCCTCAAAATAATATATATATATATATATATATATATATATATATATATATATATATATATATATAATATATATATATATATATATATATATTGCTAATTATAACTTCTTGATCTTTCTGAAATTGGTACCTACAGATTTAGGACCAAAAAGAAAACAGTACATTAGATGAGTTTGCCTCAAGTTTAAGAATACAACGCAAGGTGTTATTTTCGAATACCTACTATTACCTTTGATATTACCTGAGAGAGAGAGAGACGAGAGAGAGAGAGCGAGAGAGAGAGAGAGAGAGAGGGGAGAGAGAGATGAGAGAGAGAGAGAGAGAGGGGAGCAGGAAGAGGAGAGAGAGAAAGTATGCTCTCACTAATTCAGTGTAAATAGAACTCCACACACACATTCGCCCTCATCCCAAACACTCAAAGAGGAACAGGCAAAGGACCTCATGAATCAGAAGCAATGGGTTCATGGGCTACAATGAGACCAGGCCTAATCAAAAATAGAAAAACCAAAACATTCAAAGTGCAAGGCGCACATACCTTAACAAGACGACAAACTTTAAAAGCCAGGCCCTTTGAAATAAACAAAGTGGATGTCAACTCTTGAGACAAAGGGGAACAAAGGGTCTGGTGTCACTTGGTGCCAAAATGGAGGTAGAAAACGGGAGAGACAGAGAAGGTCATAAATGATCACAAGCAGTTACCTGACAGGGAGGGGAAGTAGGAAGAGTCCTAATGAAAGGATCTACTGACTCGAGATTTTTCTTTAATACAACCCGGATTTGAAGCGCCGTAATAGAGCCAGAATTTACGCATAAAACAGACCTTTCTCAGGAACAGATTTGGGGAAAGAATAATTTTAATACAGATTCTACTGAAATATTAATGATTTTTATATTGTAAACTTTCTTTTTCAGGCCAGAATGGGGAACGGAGCCTGCGACTCAACAGGTGGGGTTCATTACGACCCCAGGTGAGTTGCTGCACTTGGGATGTTCTGTGTGGGAGAGAGAGCTGAAGATATACCTGGTTACTCTACTTTAAAATCTCTCTCTCTCTCTCTCTCTGACTCTCCTTCTCTCTCTCTCTCTTATAACTTTAACAACTATTAATTTCAAGGAACTGACTGCACTTTTGAGACGTGGAATCGTGCAAAATTATCTCATTTTAATACAAATATCTGAAATAATACCTCTATAATATATATATATATATATATATATATATATATATATATATATATATATATATATATATATATATATATATATATATATATATATATTTGTGTGTGTGTGTGTAACTTGGAAAACTAATAGAATTTAAGTTCACATTCCCAAAACACGAGCGTCTACAAAACTAAGAAACGAAAAGTAATAAAGTTAAAGCCTAATTTATATAAATTACATGAAAGGAAAATTCCTTCGATAATAATGAACACAAACACGAAGAAGAAGAAGAGAAGAAGAAGAAGAAGAAGAAGAAGAAGAAGAAGAAGAATCGCTTTCCATGCAATAACGAGCGCCTCCTTCTCTCTCTTTCCTTCTTTTCATTCAAGAGTTTATTATTTGTACACAACACCAACATTGGACCCAAAGGAGATTTTCCATAAATAGAAAGAGAGAGGTAAAAGGGTGCAGGGCGGGGGGGAGTTTAGGAGGGTAAAAAGTAGGGGGGGTGGGGGAAGGAATTAATCTTCCAACTGTGAGAGAGAGAGAGAGAGGAGAGGTGTTGGTATTGAGACCACCTTAACCAAACAACCACACATCAATCCATTAAAAAAAAAATCTTCAAAATAAAAATTTCATTCGAAGGTTTAGTAGGTGATATGATGTAATGAATTTTTTTGGAGCTCAGATATTTCATAACAAGCGACTCTCATTTTGTACAGATAACTAAGAATCTAACCTAGGGTAGGTATGCAGACTGTGTTATCCACCCCCCCCCCCCCCTCTCTCTCTCTCTCTCTCTCTCTCTCTCTCTCTCTGAGAGGATGAATCATTACCTTATAATATCCGAGCACTAATGAGACTTTAATTGCCTCAATAAATTGCGTTCTTGCATACATTCTGCTAAGGCCTACTACGCTCTCTCAGAATAAATCATTCCTGGCTGAAGTATGAAAGTGGATAAGAAACAGAAGAGAAGAAGCTTTTTCAAATAAAAAGTCACCCGTTTAATTTTTCTCACTGAATTCCCCTTTAATGAAGAAGGGTTCACTTCATAAGGAACAAATATGCATCTCCCTGTGGCCCTTGGTAAGGAAGGGATTGCTTTCGAGGGGGAAGGTAATTACTCAGCTGGGTAAGGACGGAGGTTCATTATCAATTAAAAGAAATCAAAAAGGTTATAAAGGTAAGGATAAAGGAAAGGATGTAACACCTAGAAAGGATGGAACTCCTATGAGGATATGGTAATAGGTAAAGGATAGGCAATAATAATAATAAATGAAAACACGATCTACAGAAGAACCTTCCTTCCGTGTTCCCTAAAACTGTGAAGTCTTCCTACAAAAGGCTTCACAAAATCACCATTTTTCACACCCTCACTATAATAGTCCTCTGGTCCTCCCTTTTCACCACCTTCTGGGTATCTCTTGCCACAGTGACCTCTTCATTTCTCTATCCGGGACAATATTTCCACTGTAAGTCTTGAAACTCTAAAGGAATTGAATGAAGAAATTCGCTTTCCCAGTTAGGGTCTGAAAACAAACTAGCCAGGAGACTCATATCTTCTATTTTATAAAGATCTGATCTCCATTTAAGCACTTCTATAGAAAGACAGATTACTCTGTACCAAGTACAGGGAGTTTCGATGACAAGGTAATTGGGACAGACAGACAGGAAGGCAGACGGTTAATGATTACAGATGTCCTCTGAGAAGAACAATCGAAGAAGGCAATCTGCCAGACTCACTGGTGGACACCCATCCTCCTAAGTCATTAATTAAACACTTTGTTCCACACTACAAAAGAATCTACTACAACCAGACGCTTTACACAGAGTCCCGTTTCCAGACGATTGTTCTGAATTTGTAATAGACTACACTAAACGGCGTTACGAACGACTCGATAACATCCACTTCTTGGCGATTAAACTCTTAAAAAAGAGTACAAATATGAAGAACTTACACAGGAAGCAATAAGGCGGCAAGTGGTGTGGCAAGAAAGATGACACGAATTTAATGTACAATCGTCTCGACAGGAAAGGGGGTTGGGGTTCCCAAGTTAATGTTACTTGAAGTGAAAGAACAAAACATTTCAAGGAGAAAAAAGACAGTGGCTGCGACTCGTTAGTGTTTCTTTTTGTAGAATTTTAAAACTGTGTCTACAAAAGATGGCTCTCTATACTACACTAATAGATTATATATTATATTTTTTTTTTGGCGACATATTTTGTTATTTGGACTCGAAATTTTCTTTTAGAATACACTTGGCTTTTATTAATAATAATAATAAATTATTATTATTATTATTATTTTTTTTTTTTTGCTCTATCACAGTCCTCCAATTCGACTGGGTGGTATTTATAGTGTGGGGTTCCGGGTTGCATCCTGCCTCCTTAGGAGTCCATCACTCTCCTTACTATGTGTGCCGTTTCTAGGATCACACTCTTCTGCATGAGTCCTGGAGCTACTTCAGCCTCTAGTTTTTTCTAGATTCCTTTTCAGGGATCTTGGGATCGTGCCTAGTGCTCTATGATTATGGGTACGATTTCCACTGGCATATCCGATATCCTTCTTATTTTTCTATTTTCAGATCTTGATACTTTATCCATTTTTTTCCCTCTCTTTCTCTTCAACTCTGGTGTCCCATGGTATTGCGACATCATGAGTGATACTTTCTTCTTGATTTTGTCAATCACGTCACGTCCTGGTCTGTTTGCACGTATCACCCTATCCGTTCTGATACCATAGTCCAGAGGATCTTCTTGCTGATCGTTTTCTATCACTCCTTCAGGTTGGTGCTCGTACCACTTATTACTGCAAGGTAGCTGATGTTTCTTGCACAGGTCTCCAGTGGAGGGCTTTTGCCACAGAATCAGGCCTTTTTTTGTACTGGTTCTGTGCAAGTGCCGGGGCATTCACTTGCTATGTGGTTTATGGTTTAATTTTTCGTATTGCACTTCCTACATATGGGAGGATGAGATGTTATTTTCCGTCTATCGTTCTTTGAACATATCTGGTTCTTAGGGCCTGATCTTGTGCCGCGGTTTATCATTCCTTCAGTTTCCTTCTTTAGCTCTCCCCTCTGTAAGCCATTGCCAATTGTCATCGCTGGCTAGTTCTTTAGTCTGTCTCATGTATTGTACCGTAGCATTGGTTTTTGTTGTGCCAGTCCTCTGTTCTGTCTGTCTTTCTCTCCTGTCTCTGTATATTTTTCTTTCCTGGGTCTTCGTCTACTATATTAAGTTCCTTCCTTCCCATGCACTCTTTAGCACTCGTCTTCACTGTTTTTCAGATATTGCCCCAGTGCTCTGTTTTCGATGTTGGACGCAGTCCCCCCTCTATTCTTTAAAGTTAGTCTCCCTCTTCCCCTCCTTCCTTTCGTGTTATGTATAGTCTGTCCGTATTTGCTCTTGGGTGTAGTGCTTTGTGTATTGTCATATGTTTCCTGGTTTTCTGATCTATGCTGCGGAGTTCTGCCTTCGTCCATCCACTATTCCTGCGCTGTATATGATTACTGGCACTGCCCATGTGTTTATGGCTTTTATCATATTTCCTCCATTGAGTTTTATTATTATTATTATTATTATTATTATTATTATTATTATTATATTATTATAATAATAATAATAATAATAATAATAATAAATTCAAGCTCCCTACAATATTCATTACAGAAGAAACAGAAGGTAATAACGAATTCAGAAAGAAGAAATCAGTCATTACAAAAGAAAAAATAAATTAAATTAATAATAGTATAAAGATAAAATTGGAAGCAAATTATTAAAATGCAAGCAGAATTGCTTCAGGGATCATGCATTGCATCATCGAAGGTTCCAACTGCACGACATCCTCTGAAGGGAGACAGTTACAAGGGTCAGGAAACATACTGTGGTCATACCAAGCGATGATGCAATGCATTACTACTTAAGATAACTCTCCTTGGATATTATCAATTTTTTTCATATTTTAGATATTTACTTACTGATTTAATTTGTCTTTCTTTTATTTTATAGTAACTGATCTCTTCTTTCTGTATTTCCTAGGACCTTCCGTTGCTTCTTTCAAATAAACACCATATTATTCTTGGAAAGCTTTAATTTCAAGTCAGTGGCCCCTGTTTGTGGGCTTCTTGTTCCATACAAATAGGGTTCATCTTCTAATTAATAATAACAATAATAATGAAACACTAAGAAAGGCTGTTATCGAAGACCCAGACAAAGATGATGATAAAAGCAGAAAGACGATCAGGTGTGACATCCTCCATCAGAGCAAAGACGTGTAATGAGCCACTAATTGGCGAATCTGTTTGGTAGGTAAGTATAGATATCAGGCATATCATACACGAGTCGGTAACCCCCTACGGTATCCAACACCTTCCGCTTCCCCCTACCCCAACCCCCGCAAAGAAAAAAATTATGACCTATTCCGAATTTAACTCAAAACATTCAAAAACCTGCTTTCTTAAAAACTTAAAATTCACCTGGATTCTTTGATTCATTTCCCCCTCAAAAAAACCACAGACGCGACTGTGGAATCCGAGACATTTTAAGATATAAACTGATTCCACTAATTCAATTCGCTTCCTCTTCACGAATTCCACTCTGACACCGACGACACAACAGCGGAATAATTATCCAGCCAGTGACACCAATAGAATCATTCCTTCCTTTGGACGCCGAAGGGAGATTCATAAAGAGAGGCCTTCGGTTTCAGACACAAGGAGACAAGTCAGAGGGCGAAGGAAAGGGCTGTTTCTCTCCAGTATGAAAGAGGTTCTCCCGTCAATGTTTCCAATTATTATTTATCCTGCTAAGGATGCGACAATGTTATGTCACTCTCCCCATTTATGTTACAAACTGAATAACTACTAAACAAATGCATAAAATATGGCACCTTTCACCAACCACAAAACCCAAAAATTCATTTATACTGACCGTTTTCTGACCCGGAGTTCTTTAAAGAACACAGGGTATTATTTCTGTTCTATAGGGTGCAGGTCATAAAATCATTGAGACTTATGACATATGGTGGACATATGTATGTATATGACAGCCACTTGGATACAGTCTCTCTGACATCGTCGATCTGCGGGTGTCGGGCGAATCTTTCATCAGTTTCAATTCCCCTTCGGCGAGAATAGAGCGAAGTCGCATTAAAGTTTGTAAACATAAAAAAATGCAACGGTGCAAGTAATGAAAAAAAATAAATAAATAAGTGTGAGCGTGTGATATTATAACGCAACAGTGTACCAAGACCTGAGCATCATTCTTATAGGAAAATAACCAACAGCCTCCGCTCGATGGCACTCAATGAAATTTCACTCACAGACCAACTTGCTTCAGACAGTGTATTAACATAACCTAATGAAAAAGCAGACCTGTGCAACTTAGCGCTGACTCCTTCCAACCGAGAACCGCAAAGGCGAGATTTCTGTTTAAATACAAATGATTTTCTCTCGAAGCAATTAATCCATTTCATCCTCAGGGCCAGAGGCTGCAGGAAGGCTCCAGGGATTACCAGATGGGAATCTGATCTCTCTACTCTATTCAGTTTCTGTATTTAGTCGCTTTTCATGTCGTGTGGCTGCTACGTGAAAAAACGCGCCCTGTAGAAAATGTCAAGTCTTTTATTTGTAGAACTGCAACACTTGAGAATTTTATATTAGAAATAGAAAATGAAGGTTCTTGTAACGCGTGAAAACTAACTGATTTTCCCTGACATATACTAAATCAGAGCGTATCATATAGGTAGTTAAAATTATCTTATTTTATAGTGGGTTGAAACGGTTGTATTGAATGAAATATTTAAGTTTAGGCCAAGGGACAAGCGCTGGGACCTATGAGGTCATTCAGCGCTGAAACGGAAACTTGACCGTAAAAAAAAAGTGTTAAAAGGTTTAACACGAGGAAAACTTCGCAGTTGCGCATTACAACGATTGTTAGAGAGAGTGGAAAGTAAGATGAGAGAAGGAGAATATGAACACAAGTACAGTCAAATGAATGAAGGGGGTTGCAGCTAGGAGCCGAAGGAAGGGAAGCTGCAAAGAACCTTAAGTAATGCCTACAGTGCACAGCGTGAGGTGCACTGACGGCAATAACCCCTACCGGGTCAACGGTCGTATTGTAATAGTGAGTTGAAACGATTGTATTTTGTATTGACGTAAAATGATTGTGTTTTACAGTGTGCGTTGAAATGACTATCGTATAGCGAGTTGAAATGATTGTATTGTACAGCAAGTTGAAACGATTGTATTTGTAGAGTTGAAACAATTTATTTTATAAATATTTTAGTAATTGTATTTTATCAGTTGAGAGAACTGGTATTATATAGTGCAATGAATGGTTGTATTTCATATTGAGTTAAACGATTTGTACTGCATAGTGTACTTTACTAATAAGCAGTTAATTATTATATTTTATGCTGAGCTATAATGACTGCATCTCATAGTTAGCTCTAACGCTGTATTCCGTATGAAACGACTAGACTACGCCCCAACACCTCCTACAGTCCTCCACTCTTTACCAACAACAGGAAACACCATCTAACAACACTTGGCTCTTTCAATTTCTTCCTATTAGGCGTCAAAATTGCATGGCGCAGTCTAGATCAACTTTAGCCATCAACAGCTGAGGTCATTAGCATACTTGATTTAGCCAAATATCGCGGTAAATACATGTCCATTTACATTTTTGATTATCCGGGAGAGAGAGAGAGAGAGAGAGAGAGAGAGAGAGTATACACACACAGGTGTTAGTCATATATATCTCAAAATCTTAAATAAAAGACGAAATCTCACGACATTCCCCCCAAAACAGATACATCTGTCATTATAGTAAAACATGTCATCAAACACGTCGGCAACTTATCTCACATACAAAAACCATGTTGAAAGAAGTCAACCACCGTAAGTGGAAAACGAACCTTGAGGAAGACTTACAATTTATGTAGTTTTAATATGAAGAAATAATTTCAGTCTGATATTTCCTCATCCTAAGCAAATATATATTATTTTTTTATCTCTCTAATTTTTTTTTTTTTTGCTCTATCATAGTCCTCCAATTCGACTGGGTGGTATTTATAGTGTGGGGTTCCGGGTTGCATCCTGCCTCCTCAGGAGTCCATCACTTTTCTTATTATTATTATTATTATTATTATTATTATTATTATTATTATTATTATTATCAACAATTGTGTGAGAAGAGAGAGATGATTAAGTCGTAAGGGTAAAAGTAGTAACTAAGGAGAAGACTGATATCGATGAGGTGTATTATAGTGGGTGGGTAGGTGGGTAGATAAGAGTGTCACGGCAGAGGTGGTTACGGAGTGGGAATGGGGTGGGTAGGAAGACTGGGCCATTTTTCTGGAATGGGAGAAGGATAGTGTATGGATCTGTGGTGGGGCATTGTTAGTTTAAAGTGCGAGACTTATGAAATCTTTATTACAAACACAAGCTTTTAATATACAGAGAGAGAGACGAGAGAGAGAGAGAGAGAGATGAGAGAGAGCGGAGAGAGAGAG